>NC_056732.1:164547050-164662050 GCF_019279795.1 Protopterus annectens | reverse complement strand
ACACCGGACGTATCGAAGCTTAAAGCCATAACCGCAAATTCAAGATATTCAAATTCGTGATTAAATTTGCCTTTATGGTCTCCGGATACTGAAATTCGAGATTTCAGTATTTTGAGATTGTAAAGGGGAACTATATATATATATATATATATATATATATATATATATATATATATATATGAGCTTTAAAGGTATTCCTAAACCAAGTTGGTATATGGGGATGATCAACTTATCCCATTTAATTCTTACCCTCTTTCCTTTCTAAATAGATTTCTTCATCTTTTTATTAATTACCATTCACAACATCTTTTCTGGCTATTAAAAACATGACTGGCTTGTATATAAAACCAAAGGGACTAAAAATATTTTCACTTCTTGTATCTTAATAGCCATGCTATTAATCAAGAGCATCCAGTGTCAGTTTTTGTATTATCATTTTTTTTAGTCTCCTCCCACATATCCTTAGCTGCTATGACAGAATCTCTTTTAATCCATACACCTTAATAATTCATCTTATCACGTCACCATAAATATGGGTATTCCTGATCCAATTCACATGTGGGTATGTAGTTTATTGCTGTAAGCTTTATTTTATCTTCATTAATTTTATATTTTGAAAATACTTGAAACTATCTCAAAATATTCCACAATGCTGAAATGTCCTTTTCTGGATTTATCAAGTAAAGAATATCATCACCTGCAGATAAAGCTAACTTTTCTTGAGTACCATGCCAGTAATATCCTTTAATTTGGGACTTATTTGCATTGCCAGTGGCTCTAAATATAATGCAAATAACAAAAGGAAGAAAAGACATCCTACCTGGTTTCCTCTGTTCATACACAGCTTGTCAGAGAGGAGCCTTCTGCCTCTCACCTTAATTCTTTCCTCCATCCATTCATATATCCTCCTTATTAACACTGCTGTTCTACCAAATATCAAATGCTTTCTCTGCATCAAGACTTACCAACAATAGTAGTACTTTCTTACATTCTGCTTCCCTCTGCATCAGTATTTTTGTATTACTTTTGTTAAATGTTTGCTTCCTCTCCACAAAACTATGTTAATTCATATTTATTATTTTTGGCAACACCTTTATTATTTTCCTAGCTAGTATAGACCTAAATACTGTATAATCGTGGTTTAAGATTGAAATGGCTTGGCTTCTTCCTGACCAGAAGCCATGTTGTTTTTGTGAGAGAAGATGGCAATTCATAATATATTCTGTCAGTTGAAAGTAGACAATTTTCTCAATGATTTTGCTTAGCGCTGGGAAGATAGAAATGGGACAGTAATGTGATAGAAATGTGGGTTGTTTTTTTTTTTTTTCTTTTTTTGAGCAGTTTTCCTTTGGCAGATTTCCTTGTGCATGGTGTTGGTAGTAACACAGAAATTAAAGATGTATTTTAGGCATGCAACAGTGAAGTCATGACAGTGGCGTAAAAACCATGGATGTAGGTTGTCTGTATCTGGGGATCCTTCCAGCTGTATTTGTCCCAGCAAAGGGATAATGTATTTGGATGAGATCTGCCAGAAATAAAAAAGGAAGAATAAGGCAGCATTCATGCAGGTGTTAGCAGCACATTTGGGGAGGTTGCTAAAGTGCCTGTTGGAAATCATCTGCATACAAGCTAAAAGAAGTACATGTAGAAGTGTAAGGAAAAGTTTAGTTTTGTGAGATGATTGACTTATGTCCAAAATTTCCTAGGACTGTATTTCAGAGAGTTTGGGCAGTATGTCATAGAATGACTTTTGTGTTTTCTAATGGCTTTTCTGGCTAAGTTCCTTAGATTTATATACTACTCCTAGTTTTTTTTGAGTGGGATTAGATTTCCAGGAGTGCCAATACTAATCCCGGAGTTTGAGGAGGGAGTTTAACTCGTGAGTTATCCACTTTTTTAGTTTGGAGTTAGAAAGTATAGATATTAAGGGGAAAGTGTTTGCATTGAAGACTAGAGAGAGAGAGAGTGTGTAATGAGTTCAGCTGCTTTGTTTAGATCTGTGGTGTATAGCATAGGGGTCCACTGGGAGCCCCCAGGATTTTTTGCAGGGGGGTGCAAACCTGGAGCACGACCCCAACCCCGCCCCCTTGAAAGCACCACCCCCAACCCTACCCCCTTCACCACCCCCAACCCCACACACACACACACAGCCATTCCAGTATCCCATTACTTGGCTATTTCTCCCCAGTTGCCATAAACACTGTTCAAAACTCTCGGTGTGCATACTGTTTTATGCTTTACTTCTACAATGATTACAGATATTTGGTTTTAATTTACAACTTTTATTTCAAATTTTAGGGCCTCAGGGCCAATACCCCAGTAACTTCCTATTTTATAGCACAAACACTGATAGACATTTGCTAAACTTAACAAAGCAATAGTCTTACAATGAAAACAGACTTAGCATTAAAACTTCTCTACCTTTGAAACTCACATTCACTAAAACAGCATTGAAACCCATATTCAAAGAAAATGCATCTGGCCAGTGACAAGTTAAGTTTACCTTTTGACTGTTTTCAAATCATAGGCCCCTTGCACATATTTCAGAACCATGCATAACTGCTTTGATTCACCTTCCTGATTCAATCCCTTGTTAATACAGCACCACTTAGTGTGTTTTATAGTTTTGAACATTTTTTCCAGTAAGCAATGAAACAAAACTTATGAACCAGTAATGACAAATTGCCCAATTCAGAACATTTCAACCATAAAAGGCCAGTTAAAAATCTATCATTACAATCCACCAATATCAGTCAATATGCACAATCTCTGCAGAAGTAAAAGTCATCTGAATAATTTCACATTAAAGAGATCTGAAGCTAATGGGGAGGTTGTTGCTAGAAAACAGCTTTATATTTCAGTGTTTCATCTACAAATTCAGTGCCTGCTCCCCTTAAACAATAAATTGCCTATGTTACATCTAAAAAAATGCTAAGCTTGTATATTGCAATAGGAATAAGTGGCAAGCGGAAACACATGTTCATAGTTACTAGGCATCTCATCCAAAGGAGGACATACTGAGGACTGCAGCACTCCACCCCCTTAAAATACAAATCTACATGCGGTGAGAGTACAACCTACAGCCCTCTAAATCTAGGGTTACCACCTGTCTCACTTTGCGAGTGACAGTCCCTCTTTGGGCAGTTGTGTCCTGCAAAAATATTGTAAAAATGGCAGATGTCCTAAGCTTTTAGGACAAAATCATTTCCTGTATTTATGTAATAGTTGCATAAAACAGTTATTCTGTGTCTGAAACACCTAAATATTATAAGAAACAGAATAAGCAACTAAAACGGTACAAGAATAAGTTTTTATTTAGGCAAAGAAGTGAGGTTCTGTCCTTTGTACTGGCTGTGGGTATGTTTCGGCCTGCAAAATCTGATGTTTGTACCAAAAATGTCCCACTTTGGGCATTTGAAAAGGTGGCAACCCTATCTACATCAAGATGCAAGTATGCTACCTGCTGTGCTACTAAGACTGTTTTGAAATTCTACACCACAATAGTGATACCATTAGTTAAACAAAACAGTTGCACATTTTAAGCAGACTTAGCATGAGCAGTAATAAACTTCTCTTCTCTTGAAGCTCACAATTCCTTGAAAATAAATTCCACCTGCCAACTCTAAATAGGGCATTTCACTCTCTCTCACACTCATACATACCTCAGCCTCTGTGAAAATCTGTACAGTTGAGAGGTATGAGTCACACACATACATCCCCCGACCTCCTTAGAAAATGGATAGAACAAAATTGTTGTATTAGTATGCATTTTCTGAGGATATGAAGTCTAAAACTCAACTTCAGTCTTCAGTGATTTGCCAGAGATAACACAATTTTATGAGAAACAATCTGAAAATATGAGGCAAAAATCTGGATAATTGTGAGGTATGACCTTCCCATACACCCCTCCCTCCGTCTTACAAACATACACATGCACACACATATACACACACATACACACACCCTTAGTAAATGGAACCTTTGCATAGAGATTAATCCAAACACAATGGACCTTAGAAAAACGGAGCACTTCTGCTTGCACATAAACTAAAACAACAGTGCATAAACCAACCCAGCATAAACCTGCATAGAGATTAACACACACACCTTAGTAAACGGAGTCTGCATAGAGATGAATCCAAAAACAACAGAGCACTTCTGCCTGCATATAAATGAAAACATCACAGCACAAGCCAAGATTGTGCATTGACAACAGCTTGTTCCTTAGTTCTTCATGTTTACAATAACAGTGTGGCTTACATAAAGGGCTGTAAATGTGTAAGTAGGGCTGTTAAAGCCTGTTAAATATAAGACGAACACTTACACTTCATCCGCATTAAATGGAGCAAGAAAAAGATAACATTATTTCATAATTATTCCGAAGTAATAACAAGGATATGAGTAACGATCAGAAAACGGCGACGTTCTTTGCATCATTCTGCAAAAGGAAACTTTCCAACAATCACAAAACCATATATTCAGCATTTTGAAGTAAATATGAGCATTGCTGTGACATATCCATACATCAGCAAGAATCTGTTACAGACTAAAATTAAAAAGTAAACTTTCCCCTACATTTTAAGTTGGTACTGACTATATCAAACACTGCTTTACTCTTTTAAGTTTCTCTCCACAAGACATTGACACTCAACCCTCTGGCATCTTGATGCTGTCCCCATAGCAACATAAATTAAGAACAACAGGAGCTTCAGACATTTTAGTCTATGTTTTTGAAGGTAGTTCGAGCATAACTCTCAACCTTCCATCTCCAAAAATGAGGAACATTAGCCATCATAATGTGGAACACAAACTAAGATCTTACAAACAACTTTAGCTAGGAAGGACATAGGATGGTTAAGTATGCTGTTTTTACTTATAAACAAGATATTTTAATTAATATGATTTATTTCTTTTTACAATGGGTATCAGCTAAAAGAATTGCGAACACTGAATGTGTAACAGATCCTTTTCGGTGTGAAACTTTGAGGACCATGAACGTTTTAAGACCCCACATAATTCCTCGTGATGAGTACGAGTTTGGAGTGACAAACATCGCTCATAAACATTCGCGTATGTAAAACATTCAGGTGACATGTGCAAATTTCTTATAGCCTGTTAACTCTTCATAAATAACATAACTTTAAGTATAGTGTGTATATAAACAAAACGGAGCCTCTGCTGTATACAAATAAACAAAATGGAGCACTTCTCTGGCAGAAAAAAATCCTTACATTTATTTTTTTATTTATTTATTTTATATTTGTTGACCGGGCTAGTCTAGCTGGATACATATCCATTTTCAGTAGAGGCCCGGCGAGAAAAGCTCCAAGCATGAGTAAATTATAACATTCAAAACATCAAAAAAATGACAAGTTTTAATTACATAGCAAGACATGATAAGAAAAGTTATTAATTTGTGAACAGAGTATGGTTTCATTAGAGTAGGTGTACAAAATAATCAAGTCTTGATTCTTTAGTGGGTTTCATGTACAGTCAAGCAAGAGTTAATAAAGTATTTGAGCATTAACATTCCTTTGAAAAAAAAGAATCATTAAGTTAGAAAAAAGAAGAGAACAGGAAGGAAAAAACTGAAGGTAAAAAGAGTGGGTAAGTAATAAATTATTCAAGAATTGTAGGGGGGTATTTGTCCTGGAAGCAGTAGAAAAAAGGGGGAGGAGAATAAAAAATAAAAGTATGATTCAATCAGGCTTTGAGCAGGGGCAAAGCCAATGTATTTTTAGGTGATCTCAGGTGTTTCTTAAAGATTGGTGTAGATGAGAGAGAAGTGAGTGTACTAGGAAGCTTATTCCAGATTCTACCCACAACATTGGAAAAGTGCGACTCTCCCACTTTATTAGATAAACTGTTGGCAATAAGTAATTTATTAGCCGAGCGTAGTGTTGTAAGATTTTTATATGGGGAGATCAAATTAGAGAGGATAGGAGTATTAATAGGATGGTGCAGGATTTTTTGTGCAATCACCAGTTGATTGTATTGTAGTTGGTTTTGTAGTTCTAACCATTTGAGTTGTTGAAGGTTGAGACAGTGGTGGGTTCTATAAGGGGAGCCAGTGGCAAATCTGGTTATATTATTGTAGCTAGTTTCAAGTTTGGTAAGATTATGTTTCAGCCTGCAGAGATAGAAATGGAGCCTCTGCTGTATATAAATAAACAAAACAGAGCACTTCTCTGGCAGAAAAATCCTTACCTCAGCCTGCATATAAACAAAAACGGCAGTGCATAAATGGATCACTGTGACTCTGGCAACCTCTGCGCACTTTTGTGTTTGAATTTACGTTAGCGTGCAGTGCACACATGGGTCCTATAGGTCTTACAGCTGTAAAAGGGGGGGGGAGCTCCCTCCCCCTCGCTCTATGGTTCTGGTGCCTATGGATGCAAAGGGCGTTCTTAAAGAGGAACGCCCTTTAAAAAAAACTTTTTTTTAAATCAAAATAAAATTAATTTATTGGCCAGCCAGTTCCAGGGGGGTGCAAGTGCACCCCCTTGCACCTGTCTGCGGGCGCCCATGGGTCCAGTCATGGGAAGTGATAGTTGAAGATAGTTTTGCAATTTTGGCAGTGTTATATCTGAAGGAGAATACTTTTAGATGTTCACACTGCCTCAGTGGAATGAGTTCTTTGCCTGCACAAATCCGCACTGGCATCTTTCCAGAGCTCAGAATCCACTCCTGTTACAGTCTTTGATAGGGGATTGGCTAAGCCCCTCCCATCAGGGGAAATCTAACCCCTGTCATAGAAAGTGAGTTATTCAGGTTTTACTGCCATCTGTAGGACTTGCACAGTTTTATCTCCTCAGCAGTCTGCATTGATGCATTACAGCTACCAAGCCCAGATACAACCCCTTTGAAAACTCCACTTTCTCATTATTATTATATACTTTGATTTCTTTCTGTTATTAAAATGATTGATATATATATATATATATATATATATATATATGGATTCCTATCATATGATAGAAACCTCATTTGACTGAAACTCATTTGACTGAAGTTCTGTGACGTCATTTGAACACTAGGCCTCTTTTTTTCTGTTATCTACTTGATTTGGAAGTTCTAATGGGGAAATATTGCATTTTTTTAACTTTTTTGTTCATTTAAATATTTGTAACCAATTTATCATTAAATTGCACTTTTAATGAAAATAACTTTATTTGCATTTTCTGTAGAGATTTTTTTTTTTATTTCTGACAAGGGAATAAGTAAATGCTTATTTATGCTGTTTTAAAATGCTTTTATTTCACTTAAGATTTAGGGGCATATATTTGAGTTTTTGCCACTACAGTTTACATTTTCTATTACTGCTACCCTTCGTCGACCCTTAATAGTGTCAGTGCATTATAGGGTTACCACCTGTCCCACTTTGCGAGGGACAGTCCCTCTTTCAGCAGTTGTGTCCTGCAAAAAAAATGTAAAAATGGCAAATATCCTGAGATTTTTGGACAAAATTATTTCCTATATTTTATGTAATAGTTGCATAAAACAGTTATTCTGTATCTGAAACACCTAAATGTTATAAGAAACAGAATAAGCAACTAAAATGCTACAAGAATAAGCTTTTATTTAGGAAAAAAAAGTGAAGTTCTGTCCTTTGTACTGGCCATGGATATGTTTCGGCCTGCAAAAAAACTGCCATTTGTACCAAAAATGTCCCACTTTGGGCATTTAAAAAGGTGGCAACTGTAGTGCATTATTCTGGTTGTTTTTTTTTTCTGTTAGATTCTGATACAACTGCCCCCCCCCCCCCCCACACACACACACACACACACACACACACTAAATCTAGTTTAAAAAGAAAAAAAATTCAGCAAAACTATGTGGCTGCTACAGGTTTGTGAATTTGTTGTTGCCTTAAGCAATCCAAAAGACCACTTACCTTTTTCCATATCTTCCTCTGGTGTGAACCTGCAGCCCTCTGTTGTATGGGGGTAAAACACATCCTCTGGAGCTTTTCTATTACCTGGTTTGGGTACATGAAAACCAAACCCTCTAGGTACGTGAAAGGTCAAGGATAAGACACCCCTTTCCAGACATAATACTCTGTCCTCAAATATTTTGTCCTTAAGTGTAGTCGATAGTAATGGAGACTTCACCACACAAGAGATAATCAAGTTATTGCCAAGTATAGGGCAGATGTGGTTTCCTTAGTTAAGAGTGTTTTACAGTCAGCTAATCTCAGAGAGTGTGCTCCTGTTCAGAGTAACCATGTGGCTGCCTTCTATAAAGATCAGTCTGTGGCCACAAATTTTGATGGGGACTCTGATGCAGGCAGTAGTGAACACTCTGAGTCCATCCAATCTGATTCTTCAGATGGTGAGCATGTTGAAAAATCTAAGCAAATGTTCAGCTTTCCACAGATGATAGCCAAATGAAAGGGGCTCCTTTTCCAAAACAGATAATTTCCCTGCTAAAGCATAACCTTGTAATGAGTCAGGGCATAGCTTCCCTTTCCCATTCCCCCAGGCTTTCACTCCACTCTTACCACTGGAGAGAAATCTTCCTCTTCTAAAGGGAAACTCCCCCATACCCACATGTTCTGTCTGCTACTCCTTCACAATTTGCAGACAAGTGCTGTAGAACTAGTTCCTGCACCACAAAAAGGAAAAGGATTTTACATTGGAATCTTTTTAGCAACTATCATGGAAATCAGTGTTAGATTTTAGACCCAGTACCTGCTTTCCTTAGAAATCAGGGGACCAGTGTATGGATTTTCTTTAATGACAGTTACAGTGGTGGAGAGATCAGATGTCTCTCAATTCATACCTACCCTTTTCTCCTCAGAACTTAGTTCAGTCAGTACAGATGGACTCAGTTATTGCATGGGGAACAGTGTTCTGGTGCTGCAAAGTGAATGGCATCCTTTGGGCACAGCAAAGTATATAAATGTCAAAGAAATGTGAGCAGTGATTCAGACCATAAAATTTCTCCAACATTTACAGTTTCCAGGTCCCTTTTTATTGGTCACAGACAACACCACAGTCATATGGTACCTAAACAAACAAGGAGGTACAAGGTCATATCCTCTGCATGTTGGCAGTGATGGCCTGGGAGCTAGTCTTACAGCGTTCTCTGATGCTTTAGGCCTCATATATCCTGTCAGAGTAAAACATACTGGCAGGCAGACTAAACAGATCCCAGCCGGACCCTCACAAGTGGAAACACAAGACAGAGGAATGCCTGGATTTGCTCTAAGTGTGGATAACACTTCAAATAGTTCCTTTTGCCTCATTTCCAAACAGTTGGAAAAATTCTGTTAGAGGCATCCTTGCAGCCATGCTTGGAGTACAGAGGTGTTCTTGTTCCCTTGGGTGGAAGGGTTCCTTTATGCATTTTCACCCTTTCTACCAATACCTTAGGATGCCCTTCCACATCACTGTTGCAGTATTCTTTACAATAAGGTAGCCCAACGTCTGGCCAGTATACAAAAGCCTCTAGGTTGTAATGAGTACGCCATATGTCACACATATGCCTTCCGTGCATGGAGTAGGGCATAAAGATGATGTCTGTATATACCATCCTCAGAACTTCTTTGCCATCTGTCTGAATGCCATGTTCGATCATTGGTCTGAACACTCATTCATATACTGGTTTCTGTCACTTCAGATAAGTACCCTGTTGGGATTTATTTGATTTTATTGTCTTATGTTTGCCTTGCTTTTGCTTGTTGAGTTTCATGCCATCCAGAAAGGGGAAATGCCAGTATGGGAGACAGATTCCCCAAAAAGATCATCATGAGCAGTGTTTGTTCTGTTTAGGCACTTCCCGTGACCATACATTTTGGGAGATTTGTCAGTCCTTTATTCCTGAGATGTTGCGGACTCAGCTTTCTTTCCTTTCAATTTACCTAGAGAACCAGTGACTTAAGCAGTTGGCTAGGGATACCATGGAGGGATCTTCCCAGCCCATGGATCAACCATCTACAAAGAAAAAGGCCTAGAAAGCTTGGTCTGTTTCTTTCACTGCACTGCCTCTGCTGGACATCTCTCTTGAAGCTGATAAAAGCCCAGAGGATCGTATGGTCTTGGTCTGTTGGATTCCTCTCCCACTAATGCTTCGGAAGCTGGCATGGATCTGACGCCACACACTTCCATGGAAGTTTTGCTAACCTCCACTTTGGATTTACAGGGGGATCTGCGGCTGGTTATTACAGAAGCACTTAGGGGTGTTCATCCCAGCTTAATGACACTATAACTGCCTTGTCATTTTTCATTGATATCCTTTCTGCAATACGGGCATCTCTTTTCCCCTGGATACAAAGAAGACTGTGAGGTCAGAAATGCCCATGGCTTACTAATGACATCAAAGCTTTCATGAGACAAAGGGACAAAGCTTGATACCTGATGCCTAAACCAGTGCTTTTCAGAACTGTGTACATTTTTAGCAATAAAATATGCAAATACACATAAATAGCATATCGTCCCAGTCATGTACTGCTTACTTAGTCGCACGGTAGATCAGAATATCACAGGCCAAGACACCATATAGGTCAGTAATTGCTGCCGAGTCAAATGGATGGTCAATAAGGATGAAAATGTGATATTTTATTTTCATTTTAAGTTATGAATATGTGCCATATTAGTACTTCTGTTAATAACTTATCCGAGACAGAACTGGTGTTACTTCAGAGTGTCTAATAAAAGCTAGCATGATGTTGGGAAAGTTCTAACTGATATTGCTATGTAGCTTCCATGATTTTGCAGATAAAATAGGCAAACAGCAACAAGGAGAAAATCAGTCCCAATGGAGAAAAAAGCAGGTTACAGTTCTTGAGAAACAACAATGGGACAACCACGGCAAAGCACATACATTTCAAAAACTACAAGCAGTAAACAGATAAGCTCTTTCGGAGATGCCTCCTTCATCAGATCAGTACCGTATGTAACATATGAAAGCACTTATCTGTTTACTGCTAGGATTTGTAAGAAGGAATTTAGATTGGTGGGTGGACCAGTTTGTCTCTCAGCCAAAGTCTCCTGTCTTCCTTTTATCCCCCCTATGCAGTCTGCAAAAGCAGATGACCCAGCCTTTCCTTGGGGAGCTGTTTCCAAGAGAGTGAAAATTGCTTAGCCTACTGCAGCTGTGATCCGTTTGAACATCTACTTTAATGACAAGTTTACTTGCACAACTGTATTTTCACATACTTTGACGATCCCACTGCAAACTTGTTTTCATACAGGAGTAAAAATAAGGCAGAGTTATAAATATACCCTACCAGCTGATATTGTTGTAAAAATATTTTTTTCTAGTTGTGCCTGTTCAAATGCCATTATTACTGAACTCATTTTATAAAGGCAGTTGGGGTGGTTGTGTTAATGAGACAACTACTCTGTTGTATGCCATTATAGCCTTTGCACTATTTTGTCAGACTGCATACTTGAATCATAACAAGACAGACTCGTATTCTGTACTGCTTCTTTTCCCTGTGCATGGTTCACATTACATCTTCTCATATTAGTTTATTTTACATTTTCTTTCAGGAAATATGCTGTAACTGCTAAAAGAAAAAAGTATGCAGAAACATGCAACTGCTTCATCTGACACTCACGGTAAGACTTATTTTAATTAAGAAAACAGTGTGGCCCTCTTTTTTTCCTTCTAACTTATTAGTCTGAAGGGAGTAGTCTGCATATCTGTTGTATCAGGCCCGGTGCTTCATAAACGTGATTGAAGAAATACATGTAGGTGCAAAGGGGTGTACTAATTCATAAGACTTTTCTGGTAACCTGTCCCTCAGGTTCCTTTGTAAAACTAACATTTACCTATCTAGGATAACTCTGAAAAATTGGATTTGTGTCCACTGCATCTTCTAACAGGCTGATTTGCAGAATCATCACACTGTGAAAACCAGTATGGTAGATAATGTGTTTGAATTTGCCAGTTTCAGCATCAAGTATTTTCTTCTTTTCCACTTTATAAACAATAAAACACCAAAATGCTACTCCATGAATGTCCACAAATTGTTTAGTCAAGGTTTCTAAGTACTTTTGTTCCTATGAATATCAGAACTTCATCTGAGTTACAAAATAGATCACACCTTCTTCTTCTTTCAGCTTTTCCCGGTTAGGGGTCACCACAGTGGATCACCTATCTGCTCATGACTGGCAGTGGAGTTTTACAGTGTCAAGTTGCCAGCCCAGCACCCAACCTTCCACAGAAGGCACACACACAGACACACACACTCACACCTAGGGCCAATTTAGTGTCCAGTCTACCTACATAGTCTTTGGGATGTGGGAGGAAACTGGAGCACCCGGAGGAAACCCACGCAACCACAGGGAGGACATGTAGACTTCGCACAGAAGGTACCCCAGCTGAGGATCGAACCGGAGAACCTCTTGCTGTGAGGCAGCAATGCTAACCGCTGCACCACTGTGGCCACCCTATTCCATTCCTTAAATGCAAGCTATGGCACTAAAAACTTTTTAAAGTGACTTAAGCCTTTAAAAAAAGGCCCATTTTAATGAATATATAAAAAAATTTATATAATATATGTATGCTTTCACATAGCTGCATACATTATTAAATACATAAAAACAAAAGAAAATAAATGCACAAAATAAGTGCATTCATAAAGAAAGCTTTCTTCTTCAACACACAGCCAATAGAGATCACATCCAGTGCAACAGTAACATTAAGAATTATCTGCCAGCGAAGCTCCTTTTCTTCCAGTAAAAGTCCCCATTCACCAGCCCCAATCTGCCAGTGAAGCTTCTTTTCCTCCAATAAACCCCCCCTTCACCATCCCTCAATGAATGTGGAGCTTTTTCTAACACAGTGAAGGAAAATTTTCTAAAATCATTGCATAATATAAATAAAGAATTCCTAATATCTTTTTTGGGGGTAGCATAAATATGTTGGTATATCCTGTTTTTAATGGGCCCCTCTGTTTTTCCCATATAAAATGTGAGACATTTGGCAAATAAAGCCAAATAAAAAACTACTCCTCTCATATTGCAATTATAACTGCCCTGAGTGAAAATCAATTTGATCAGTCTGGGAAAGCCAGTAACAGAGAAATGGGTGCCCTTAATGATCTGCATTGCTTACATGCTTCACAGTGTCACATACCCCCATTCTTAGTGGAAATCACAGCTTTGGTTTGATTCATTTCTAAATCAAATGCACCAAAAACAGTATTCCATTGAGACCTAATAATCTTTGTCAAGGATGATACATCTCCACTATAACTTACTACCATAGCTCTGGACCAGTTGTTACTATTTGTAAGTCCACTGGCCATAATACTGTCCCCATAACACCACAGCGCTTTGTGTCTCACATACCACCCAATCCCTAAGGTTCAACAACATATCACATGCATAGCCCCGATCTGAGAACATTTCACATAAAATTAATGTTTATGGTCGAAAGCTGCATCATCAGAGATGAGCCTGCACAACCATATCAATTGACCCCTCGCTAAATTCCTCTTCTGCCAGAGTGGGTGCTGACTATTGTAACGAAGAAAGCTGTTTCTGTCTCCTTTCCAAAATTAGTTGAATTAGATTTACTTCCCTGAATGTTCTTGGTAACTAATACATCTAAACAGTGTACAGTAGCTGAATCAAATTGTTGTGTAAACTCCAAAAAGTTGGCGGTGCTGTTAATGTAAACAGTAAAGGCCATCCAATCCCCCTCTTTCTATAAAATAAAAATGTCATTTAGGTAACTAAAGTACATCTGGATTTTAGCCCAAAAGGGGGAGGTAAAAACAAAATTGCTCTCACAGGACCAGAAAATGAGATTAGCAAATACTGTAACTGAGGCTGCTCCCATGGCAGCTCCTTTCAACTGCTTAAAATATTTGCCTTCAAAAAATACTAAATTATTCCTCAAAACTAGGTACATGTAATGGTAAATAATATCAATATAATTTCCATCAAAGGTGGTCCACATAGCACTATCTTCAAAGTACCATTTGACCCAAATCGTGGGGTATTACCAAAAATAAATCCTTTATGTCAATGATTGCAAACAACACATCTGAACGATAGGATATGAATTTCTAGAAAGTGCCATGAGTCTCTCAACACATGCTCCTTGTCAACCCAACATTTTTTAAATTTATGATTCACATATTTGGAAGAAGGTTTGTTTTTTGAACCTGCCGAAGCAACAATTGGTCTCAAAGGTGGGTCCTCCGCAGAGTTGTGAATTTTAGGTATCCCAAAAATGGCTTGGATTTTCATCTTCCCTACCACTAAAAAAATCTCTTAATTTGGGTGCCATGCCATAGTTAGAAATCATATCCTCAAGCCACATGTCAGTTATGTTGTAAGCAATGTTAATCTCATTACAGGAAACCTTGGAAAAAAATTCACCATTACTCAGTCAGAGATCTTGTGAAAGTACATGTGGCACTTCATAATAACAACATCCCTATCTTTATCGGGTCTCGTAATTCTTACATTTTTGTCATTTGAAATTTGGCTCAAAAGAAGCTTTTTCCTCCCTGGTGAGATTGTAAAAAAACTTCCTCTTCTGACTGCAGCAAGAGCAAATATCCTTCTCATATAGCCTTTCAAACAAAGCAATAGGGGCCAACATAGGGAGGGTTGTAAGTACTCGTTTCTACTCAACCCTCCACTTTCTTCAGTAATGGCCCTGGGAGCCAATAAACATTCAAGGTCTAACTCCCTTGCGAAAAGTTTAAGCTCAACCATTGTATCAGCAGCATTGCAATTACTGGAAGGAACAAATTTAAAACCCTTCTTAAAAAGAGATCCTAAGACGGGGGTAATTTCAAAATGAGAATAATTAAAAACTTTAAAATCATCAAAATCTATAACAGTACCTTTCTGTGAGTTTGAAAGCTCCAAAATAGTTTGCGCTAGCGCCACCAACAAAATTGGCCATTGCAATAATTGCTCCTTTGATAGGTCCATCTCAGATCGATGGCTTACTGGTGTTCGTCTTGCACTCACTCATCCTGTTCTCCTAAAGTCTTTTCAACCTCCTGGGGGATGCTTGTCTAAAAAAAATCTTTGTTGACATCTTCTGTTACAAAATTAGCCAAGCTACCATTGGATTCTGAGGTCATTTGGTTGAGGGACTGGCCCCTTCTATGACCATGGTTTGGATAAGGATAAGCCATCTTATTCTTTTACTGCATCTCATCCCTATAAATTTTCCTCTGTTTCCTTTTGAAAATTGTAGACCCATGTTCACCGACATGGCAAAGAACATTGTGAAAATCTGCCGTGTAATCTGGAAACAGCAAATCCTTGTTGATCTCATCATTTATACTGGGGATTTGCTGTTCCAAGGAAGATATCTGCTGCAGATTGTCACAAGCCATCAACTTCATAAGGTCTACACTCGTTTAGTCAAAAAGCTCTTGCTGCAACACCGAACCTGAATGTAACCCATTTGGATAGTTCAAAACACATAGACCCCTAGGCACCTATTTGTTCTGAATACAAAGGTTGAGAAGTGAATTATCCAGCTGTAGAGTGCTATACTTCTTGAGTAATTTCTCAGAACTGTTAATTCTCACAGAAAGGGTTAGACCCTTGTGCTTAACAGGACTGTTGTGTAAATCATTACTCGACCCAAAGTCGAATCTGTAAGAAAGCAATTAATTGATTGATGTTTCTATGTCTATACCACTTGTAAGGTTACTCTTCACAACATTGTCATTGTTGTCTTGTTGCGAACCTCTAGCACAAACCTCTACTTAAGTGGTTTTGTCTTTAGAGCCATCAGTCCTTCCTGCATTAACCTTCTCAAATGGGTTGACTGTCCCAGAGCCCTTCAAAACCAAAAAAAAAAGTTATCAGTCTGGTGTTCTAGCTGTCCCATACATTCCAGTAACAAGGTAAAATCCTGGGTCTCATTTCGGCAGCTAGCACCCGTGCTTTCCTCCAAAAACAAATCCAGTTGTCACATTCTGGAAGATGGAAATACAAATAACCATGAGTCAAACAAAACTCTAAAAGTGTACTCAGAAAATAACAACATGCCACTCCATGAATGTCCTCAAACTGTTTAATCACAGTTTCTAAGCAGTTTTATGCCTATGAATACCACAACTTCATCAGAGTTACAAAATAGATCACACCCCTTCCCTTGAATACAAGCTATGGTGCTAAAAGTTTTTTTAAAGTTATTTAACCCTTTAAACACATGTCCATTTTAATGAATACACAAAAATGTATATAATGTATGTATACCTCCATTTAGCTGCATACATTATTAAATACATAAAAAAGAAAATAATACGTTGAATAATAAGTACATTCATAATGAAAGAGTTTTCTTTTTTAGCACACAGTCAACAGAAATCACATCAAGAACCAGTGCAACAGTAGTATTAAGAATGATCTGTCAGTGAAGTTTCTTTTCTTCCAATAAAAGCCTCCATTCTCCACCCCTTCTTGTGGATAGTATAAATATGTTGGTAGATCCATTTTTTTAGGGGCCCCTCGTTATGTCCCATATAAAATGTGGGACAGGTGGCACATAAAGCCAGATAAGCTACTCCTCTCCTGTCCTTGAGAGAAATCAATCTGGGAAAACCAGTAACAGAGAAATGGGTGTACTGAAAGATAAATCTGCAATGCTGATATGCTCCACAGTGTCTCATACCCACATTTTACTGGACATCGCAGCTTTGGTTTGATTCAGTTCTAAACTGGCCTTCAAATTAAAACTATTTTTATACACAGATCTAGGGCATGGTTCCAACTTTCCTAATAAACTGAATTCACCAAAAACAGTATTCCAATGAGACCCAATAATCTTCTTCAAGAATGATACATCTGTACAATAACTTACTGCCGTAGCTCTGGGCCAGTTCTGTTTGTTACTCCGCTGGCCATAATACTGTCCCCATAACACAACAGTGGTTCCAGTATTGAAGGGCTCTAGGACAGTCAACCCATTTCATAAAGCTAATGTGGGAAGGGTTAATGGTTCTAATGATAAAACCACTTACACAGAGGTTTGTCCT
This sequence comes from Protopterus annectens, assembly GCF_019279795.1. Classification (NCBI taxonomy): domain Eukaryota; kingdom Metazoa; phylum Chordata; order Ceratodontiformes; family Protopteridae; genus Protopterus; species Protopterus annectens. The sequence goes on along the minus strand of NC_056732.1, from coordinate 164,645,081 downwards.
AGAGGTTTGCATCAAGGAAAATGAGACGATGTTGTGAGGAGTAACCTTACAAGTGATGTAGGGAGGCATATAGACATCAATCAGCAGCTGTCTTACAGATTCGACTTTGGGTCACGTAATGATTTACACAACGGTCCTGTTAAGGACAAGGCTCTAACCCTTTCTGTGAGAATTAGCAGTTTTGAGAAGTTACTCAAGAAGTATAGAGCTCTACAACTGGATAATTCATTTCTCAACCGTTCTATTCAGAACAAACAGGTGCTAGGGGTGTACATGTTTTTAAATATCCAGACTGGTTACATTCAGGTTCAGTCTTGCATCAAGAGCCTTTAGAGCTTTTTGACTGAACGGGTGTAGGACTTATGAAGCTGACAGATCATGACAATCTGCAGCAGATATCTTCCTTGGAACAGCAGATCCACAGTGTAAATGATGAGATCAACAAGGACTTGCTGTTTTTGGATTACATGGCAGATTTTCACAATGATCTTTGCCACATGGATGAATATGGATCTACGATTTTTAAAAGGAAGCAGAGGAACATATCTATAGAATGCGATGGAGTAAAAGAATAAGGTGGATTATCCTGATTCAAACCATAACTTTAGAAATGACCAGTCGTTCAACCAAATGACCTTAGAATCCAATGGTAGCTTTTCTAGTTTTGTAAAAGATGATGTCAATGAAGATTTTTTTAAACGAGCACCCCCCCCAGGAGGTCGAGTAGACTCGAAGAGAAGAGGATGAAGGAGTGTGGGAGGAATACCAGTGCACCTCTGACCAATCCAAGATGGAACTATCAAAGAAACAGTTATTCCAACAGCCGATTTCATTGGTAGAGCTAGTGCAAACCATTCTGAAGCTTTCAAACCCACAGAAAGATACTTTTATAGATTTTGGTGTTTTTTAAACTTTTTAATTACTCTCATTTTGAAATTACCTCAGACTTAGGATCTCTTTTTAGGAAGGATTTTAAATTTATTCCTTGCAATAATTGCAGTGTTGCTCATACAATTGTTGAGCTTAAACTTTTCACAAGGAAGTTAAAGCTTGAATGCTTTTTCAGTCCCGGGGCCATTAATGAAGAAGGTGGAGGGTTGAGTAGAATGAGTACTTGTAATCTGCCCGTTAGCTATGTAAGAAAGATATCCGCTCTTGGTGCGGTCAGAAGAGGAAGTCTTTTTTACAGTTTCACCAGGAAGGAAAAGCTTCTTTTGAACCAAATTTCAAATGACAAAACTTTAAGTTATGAGACTCGACAAAGGTGGTGGTGGTGTTGTTATGGGCTGGTGCATGTACCTTCACAAGTTAGAAACGAAAAAAAATGGCTCAAGAACAATGACAATGTCCATGTACAAAAATTTAATAAAAACAGTATCTTTAAAACCAGTGCTGTAATGAGTATAATCCAAATGAACCGAGAAACAAGTATCTGCAAGTACAAATGTTAAGCGCTTTTCGTCTGGTTACATAAACAGACTTCTTCAGACAAATGCACTACATGGGACAAAAAAAGTTTAAATACAAAGTGAATAGTCACATGACAAATGTGGCAAAAAGTAAACTCTTTAGAGTCAGAACAATACTAACTGCCTTCAACTCTGTGAAAGCAGCGATGTGCAAAAAACAGAATTAACAAAACCTAACAGCCACCGAAAATTACATTTAACCACAATCATATGTTGTGTTGTAGTTACGCTCCACTTCTGAAGAACAAAAAATGTACATGTATGTATGTGTATATTGATTACTCCAAAGCTGTGTATTGTAACAACATACAATGATGTGTAAAATAACTTACGGGTGTTAATGTTAAAATATCGTCGGCACTTGTGTATGAAAAAAGTGCCAACAAGGCTACACTTGTATCCCAGGTTTGGATGGTCTTAATTTACTAAAGATATGCCCATTCCTGTAGCGCTAATTCACTACTTCCCCTCACATCAATAGTATGTAAAAACATAAGTTCGGGGGTAGAGCGCCCCATACAGTAAATGAACATTAAATGGAAGCCACAAAATACTTTTAAACTATTAGGCAACGTGATCTCTAAGACCAGTATGAAGGACTGTGTGGTGCTAGATTCTTTCCAAATATTTGATGGTAAGACAATAAATGTAAATACAGCGTCAAAAATAGGAACAATAAGTGTTGAATACCTGTCCTGTAAAGGCAGGGTTCAGACACATGTTGAGCCAATATCGTCAATACTGAAGCAAACACCTTAACGTCTTCAAGTGCAACTAATAGGCACCTATCTTCTAGTTACATAAAAAATAAACTAATATGTGTTTGGTAACCCAATGTGTTACAGTATGAATGCTGAAAATGTTCACCTAACGTAATCAGTTTTTAAGTTTAAGTACACAGGTGAGCGAATAAACTTTGTTCAATCCTGGTGGGCGACATGCATCCAAACGTAATTGCCATAAGAGTTCTGTTTTTTCTAAATTCAATGAACTAGAACCACCTCTAAGCATAGTATGCATTATGTTATCCTGATCTTGTATTTGCTCAATAACTTTAAATTTAAATAAGTGATTTGGGTTTTCCATACAATGCTTTGCTAATGCATTCTCTTGTTTGTGCCTACTAATTGCATATACGTGGTCAAAGATTCTCTCACGAAGTCTTCTGTCTGTTTTTCTGACATAGCAGGCTGGGCATAGTTGGCATGAAGCCAAATAGACTACACCTTTAGAGTTACAATTAAATTTGTTTCTCAAAGTGTAGTTCCTATCTCTGATGGTGAAGTTGTTGCCTATATCTATGTGTTTACAATAGTTACACATCTCACAACGGAACATACCTGCTGTTCTACATGCATTATTATGTCGACCTTCTATAATGTTTTTTATGTTTTTGCCCCGCCTATAAGTAACAACTGGTGATGCTCCTAACTTTCCAATAATATATTTGTCAGTTGTAAGTAGGTGCCAATTTCTTTTCAATATGTCTGCAACTTCTCTTGCTCTTATGTTGTAAGTTAAAACAAACCTGATGTTTCCATTAGTTAATTGTACTGAATTTTTACTTTCAAGTGTGTTGTAATCGGAAGTGTTTATATAATTATACTGTTCAATATCCATTGTGTCATAATCTAAACATGACTCCCTTGGTACCCATAAGGTGTCCTTGTTCAAAATTGGTTTGTAAATTCGTTTTTCTCTTTGGACTTCCATTATTTTGTTGTTGGTTAGTTCAGTGGGCTTAACCCCAATGTGTAAACATGCTGAACAAGTTTTCACATTCTGTTAGAAAATCATTTTGCATAGTGGTCATTCTTGCAGCTCGTACAACCTGTCCTTTGATGACAGACTTTTTTTGATGCAAAAGATGTGAGCTGTTAAAATGCAAGAGTGAGTTAGAGTATGTACTCTTTCTAAAAATTTTAGCTGTGTAATGTCGACCTAATGTGTTTTTTGATAGAAGTACATCAAGATAGCTAATACTCATCTCTTGATAAATGCTGGTGAATTTTAAAAAATCAGCGGTGTTGTTAAAATAATCATCTAGCTCTTTTGCTGCAGTACTACCACCTCAAATTATAATGAAAATATCGTCCAAGTACCGAGTATAAAAGGAAATACTGTACTTCAAGTTTATATTTTCAAGAACAAATTTATGTTCCCAATTTGCCATGACTAAATTGGCAAAACTACCTCCACATGGGGAGCCCATAGCTACCCCAATTTTTTGTAAATAAATGTTGTTGTCAAAGGCAAAAAAATTGTATTCCAAAACTATTCCCAATAGTTGGTCAGTCAATTTTTGCTCTGAGTCACTTGCTCCTCTTAACCTGATGAATTCTACTGCCCACTCAATACCTATGTCATGGGGAATAGACGTGTAAAGATCACAAACGTCTATAGTTAAAAAGTTTTTTTCATCATTATATACAAGTCGGTTAATTTGTTCGAGGAATGACCATGAGTCTTTACAAATTTGTTTTTCTTTACTTACATACATTTTCAATATGGAATCAATCACCTTGGCACAAGGATATGTGATGGATTGACGAGCATCTACCAGTGCTCTAATAGGGGTGTCATTAAGGTCTTTATGGATTTTATTTAACCCAAATAGGGAAGGTAGTCGGGGTGATGGCAAATTTAAATAATTGTTAATGTGTATATCAGTCAGTGAGTCAATAAATAAGTCATTAATAAACATTTTTATTCTATTTTGTGCTATGTTAAACTCATTTAAACTCACTTTTTGATAAGCCTGACCTTCAAGAAGTTTTGTCATTTTGTCAATATATTGACTCTCTTCCATTACCACTAATCCACCACCTTTATCCGGTTTCATTATCCGGATAGGTAAATTCTTAAATTGTGTTAACTTCAGTTAACATTGTAATGATCAGTAAGACAAACGTTCTTACTAAACAATTTCCTTATTTCTATTTCACACATATAATCAAAGAGGTGGATTAGTGGATGTGTGGGTGGGTTATAAGTTTTAACTGAAAAACATGCCTATCAGATGTCCCAACACCTAATAAAGCTATTAGGTTAAGCTTTCTAATGTAAACTTTAAAATCTAACAGTGTTTCAAATACATCACCTCGATTAGATGGAACAAAATTAAGTCCATTTGCAAGTAGTTCAACCAGACTATTGTCCAAGGTGAATTCAGTGTAATTGTAAATATTAAAGTCTCCTTTTGCATTAGTGATGAGTTTGTAATTAGTGGTGATGTTATTGTCCAGTGTGTCTGTCTCATCATCAAGGGGGTGCCCCACTACCTCCTCCTGTTGCTCGCAGCTCGAGTGTTGTAAAATCTCCTCTGGTTCGCGCCATATCTGTTGCGACTCCTTGCTGTCCGCCCTTGAAAGTTTTTTGACTGATGGCTATTAGAAGCACCCTCTGTTTCAATGTTCTCAGGCCTGTCCCTGCTTGTCATGGGTGCATCATGGCTTGTCCCTGGTCTTGGTGATGTCAAATCAATGCTGTCAATGTCCAAGTCATTGGTACCATAATCAGATGGAATAGTGTTGATGTTATTCATAAGGTTATTTAGGGACTGGGAGGGAGGTGGTTTTGGATAAGCTGTACCCTCCTCATAGTCCTTTAAGTCTCTTCTAAGTTCTCTCAATTTAGTTTCTTTCATTCTATCAATTTGTTGAGAAATACTAGAGAAAATTCGCTGATAGTCATACTGGTATCTATCAAATACGATGTCCTTTTTAATGTCCTTCTCTAATACAGTTGCTTCCTCAGTGAGGTGTTTAATTTGTATTAAATAATGTTTACACATGATTTTAACAGTTCTAAACCTTGAGTGTTGAACAACTGAATAATGTCTTTATAAAACTCAGAACCTGGTTCTTGACCTGTGGGTTATTGCCAGGTGTGAAGGCCTTTAGGGGCAATGTTCTCTTTTAAACAAATCTCAAAGTATTGCAATTCTAGTTGCAATTTTTTGATTTTAAGTAACTTAGTGTCAAAAAATTTGAGTTTAAAAGAAATACTCACATTACTTCCAGCCGGGTTTCCTGTAGTTGCATTTCTGCTCTGAGGGTTTAAACTAGGTTGCTCATTCAACCAACTGGTTAAATCATAGGACCCAATAAGCCCCGAAGTAATCATGCGTTCAGTAGTAATATCCTGGTTGTTGTTTTTACCCAAATTGTTGTTGACAGACGATTTGTGGTTTCCATTTTCAATAACTGGAATTTGGTTAGTAATAAAGTTTGGTAAATTAGTTCCATTTACTCCCTCTGGGGTACTAGGTAAGCCTCTTTGTGTTTGTGTAACACTCGATTGAGATAAACACTCAACTCTGGCTGTTAGGTTCTCCAAACGTTGGTTCATTGCCTCCAGCAGTAAAGTTAAATTGCCTATTTCATCTGTTTCTGAACCAGAAAGGTTCAGAACGTTGTCACTGTTACCCGTAGCCATAGACAAACAAGTTTAACCACCAAAAACGAAAAACTGAGATAATAATGAAAAAAACGTCTCCGGAATGAGGACAGCGTCCACCTACAAAAATTTAATAAAAACAGTATCTTTAAAACCAATGCTGTAATGAGTATAATCCAAATGAACCGAGAAAACAAGTATCTGCAAGTACAAATGTTAAGCGCTTTTCGTCTGTTTACATAAACAGACTTCTTCAGACAAATGCACTACATAGGACAACGTTTAAATACAAAGTGAATAGTCACATGACAAATGTGGCTCAAAGTTAACTCTTTAGAGTCAGAGCAAAACTAACTGCCTTCAACTCTGTGAAAGCAGCGATGTGCGAAAAACAGAATTAACAAAACCTAACAGCCAGGGAAAATTACATTTAACCACAATCATATGTTGTATTGTAGTTACGCTCCACTTCTGAAGAACAAAAAATGTACATGCATGTATGTATGTGTATATTGATTACTCCAAAGCGGCGTATTGTAACAAGATGCAGTGATGTGTAAAATAACTTACGGGTGTTAATGTTAAAATATTGTCGGCACTTGTGTATGAAAAAAGTGCCAACAAGGCTACACTTGTATCCCAGGTTTGCAATAGTCTTAATTTACTAAAGATATGCCCATTCATGTAGCGCTAACGCACTGCATCCCCTCACATCAATAGTATGTAAAAACACAAGTTCGGGGGTAGAGCAACCCCATACAGTAAATGAACATTAAATGGAAGCCACAAAATACTTTAAAACTATTAGGCAACTTGATCTCCAAGACCAGTATGAAGGACTATGTGGTGCTAAATTACTTCCAAATATTTGATGGTAAGACAATAAATGTAAATACAGCGTCAAAAATAGGAACAATAAGTGTTGAATACCTGTCCTGTAAGGGCAGGGTTCAGACACATGTTGAACCAATATCGTCAGTACTGAAGCAAGCAGTTTAACGTCCTCAAGTGCAACTAATAGGCACCTATCTTCTAGTTACATAAAAAATAAACTAATGTGTGTTTGGTAACCCAATGTGCTACAGTATGAATGCTGAAAATGTTCACCTAACGTAACCAGTTTTTAAGTTTAAGTACACAGGTGAGCGAATAAACTTCGTTCAATCCTGGTGGGCGACATGCATCCAAACGTAATTGCCATAAGAGTTCTGTTTTTTCTAAATTCAATGAACTAGAACCACCTCTAAGCATAGTATGCATTATGTTATCCTGATCTTGTATTTGTTCAGTAACTTTAAATTTAAATAAGTGATTAGGTTTTTCCATACAATGCTTTGCTAATGCATTCTCTTGTTTGTGCCTACTAATTGCATATACATGGTCATAGATTCTCTCACGAAGTCTTCTGTCTGTTTTTCCAACACAGAAGGCTGGGCATAGTTGGCATGAAGCCAAATAGACTACACCTTTAGAGTTACAATTAAATTTGTTTCTCAAAGTGTAGTTCCTATCTCTGATGGTGAATTTGTTACCTATATCTATGTGTTTACAGTAGTTACACATCTCACAATGGAACATACCTGCTGTTCTACATGCATTATTATGTCGACCTTCTATAATGTTTTTTATGTTTTTGCCACGCCTATAAGTAATAACTGGTGTTAATATGTTTGTCAGTTGTAAGTAGGTGCCAATTTCTTTTCAATATGTCTACAACTTCTCTTGCTCTTATGTTGTAAGTTAAAACAAACCTGATGTTGCCATTAGTTACTTGTACTGAATTTTTACTTTCAAGTGTGTTGTAATTGGAGGTGTTTATATAATTAGTCTGTTTGATATCCATTGTGTCATAATCTAAACATGACTCCCTTGGTACCCATAAGGTGTCCTTGTTCAAAATTGGTTTGTAAATTCGTTCTTCTCTTTTAACTTGGACTTCCATTATTATGTTGTTGGTTAGTTCAGTGGGGTAACCCCTATGTGTAAACATGTTGAACAAGTTTTCACATTCTGTTAGAAAATCATTTTGCTTAGTGGTCATTCTTACAGCTCGTATAACCTGTCCTTTGATGATGGACTTTTTTTTATGCAAAGGATATGAGCTGTTAAAATACAAGAGTGAGTTAGAGTATGTACTCTTTCTAAAAATTTTAGCTGTGTAATGTCGACCTAATGTGTTTTTTGATAGAAGTACATCAAGATAGCTAATACTCATCTCTTGATAAACGCTGGTGAATTTTAAAAAATCAGCGATGTTGTTAAAATAATCAACTAGCTCTTTTGCTGCAGTACTACCACCTGAAATTATAATGAAAATATCGTCCAAGTACCGAGTATAAAAAGAAATACTGTTCTTCAAGTTTATATTTTCAAGAACAAATTTATGTTCCCAATGTACCATGACTAAATTGGCAAAACTACCTACACATGGGAAGCCCATAGCTACCCCAATTTTTTGTAAATAAATGTTGTTGTCAAAGGCAAAAAAATTGTATTCCAAAACTATTCCCAATAGTTTTTCAATCAATTTTTGCTCCGAGTCACTTGCTCCTCTTAACCTGATGAATTCTACCACCCACTCGATACCTATGTCGTGGGGAATAGACGTGTAAAGATCACAAACGTCTATAGTTAAAAAGTTTTTTTTCATCATTATATACAAGTTGGTTAATTTGTTCGAGGAATGACCATGAGTCTTTACAAATTATTTTTTCTTTACTTACATACATTTTCAATATGGAATCAATCACCTTGACACAAGAATCTGTGATGGATTGACGAGCATCTACCAGTGCTGTCATACACAAGTGCCGACGATTTTTTAACATTAACACCCGTAAGTTATTTTAGACATCATTGTATGTTGTTACAATACACCGCTTTGGAGTAATCAATATACACATACATACATGTACATTTTTTGTTCTTCAGAAGTGGAGTGTAACTACAATACAACATATGATTGTGGTTAAATGTAATTTTCCCTGGCTTTAAGTTTTGTTAATTTTGCTTTTCGCATATCGCTGCTTTCACAGAGTTGAAAGCAGTTAGTATTGTTCGGACTCTAAAGAGTTAACTTTGAGCCACATTTGTCATGCGACTATTCACTTTGTATTTAAACTTTCTTTGTCCTATGTAGTGCATTTGTCTGAAGAAGTCTGTTTATGTAAACAAACGAAAAGCGCTTAACATTTGTACTTGCAGATACTTGTTTTCTCGGTTCATTTGGATTATACTCATTACAGCATTGGTTTTAAAGATACTGTTTTTATTAAATTTTTGTATGTGGAAGCTATCATTGTTCCTGACCCGTTTTTTTTTTTTTTTTCATTTTTATCTCAGTTTTTCATTTTTGGTGGTTGATTTGTTTGTCACTGTTGGGTAACAGTGACAACGTTCTGAACCTTTCTGGTTCAGAAACAGATGAAAGAGGCAATTTAACTTTACTGCTGGAGGCAATGAACCAACGTTTGGAGAACCTAACAGCCAGAGTTGAGTGTTTATCTCAATCGAGTGTTACACAAACACAAAGAGGCTTACCTAGTACCCCAGAGGGAGTAAATGAAACTAATTTACCAAACTTTATTACTAACCAAGTTCCAGTTATTGAAAATGGAAACCACAAATCGTCTGTCAACAACAATTTGGGTAAAAACAACAACCAGGATATTACTACTGAACGCACAGTTACGTCTGGGCTTATTGGGTTCTATGATTTAACCAGTTGGTTGAATGAGCAACCTAGTTTAAACCTTCAGAGCAGAAATGCAACTACAGGAAACCCGGCTAGAAGTAATGTGAGTATTTCTTTTAAACTCAAACTTTTTGACACTAAGTTGCTTAAAATCAAAAAACTGCAACTAGAATTGCAATACTTTGAGATTTGTTTAAAAGAGAACATTGTCCCTAAAGGCCTTCGCACCTGGCAATACCCCACAGGTCTAGAACCAGGTTCTGAGTTTTATAAAGACATTATTCAGTTGTTCAACACTCAAGGTTTAGAACTGTTAAAAATCATGTGTAAACATTATTTAATACAAGTTAAACACCTCACTGAGGAAGCAACTGAATTAGAGAAGGACATTAAAAAGGATATAGTATTTGATAGATACCAATATGACTATCAGCGAATTTTCACTAGCATTTCTCAACAAATTGACAGAATGAAAGAAACTAAATTGAGAAAACTTAGAAGAGACTTAAAGGACTATGAGGAGGGTACAGCTTATCCAAAACCACCTCCATCCCAGTCTCGTAATAATCTTATGAACAACATCAATGCTATTCCATCTGATTATGGTACCAATGACTTGGACATTGACAACATTGATTTGATCACCAAGACCAGGGACAAGCCATGATGCACCCATGACAAGCAGGGATAGGTCTGAGAACATTGAAACAGAGGGTGCTTCTAATAACCATCAGTCAAAAACTTTCAAGGGCGGACAGCGAGGAGTCGCAACAGATATGGCGCAAACCAGAGGAAATTTTACAACACTCGAGCTGCGAGCAACAGGAGGAGGTAGTGAGGCACCCCCTTGCTGTTGAGACAGACACATTGGGCAATAACATCACCACTAATTACAAACTCATCACTAATGCAAAAGGAAACTTTAATATTTACAATTACACTGAATTCACCTTGGACAATAGTCTGGTTGAACTACTTGCAAATGGACTTAATTTTGTTCCATCTAACAGAGGTGATAAAGTTGAGACACTGTTAGATTTTAAACTTTACATTAGAAAGCTTAACCTAACAGCTTTATTAGGTGTTGGGACATCTGATAGGCATGTTTTTCAGTTAGCAAGTACTTATAACTCACCCACACATCCACTAATCCACCTCTTTGATTATATGTGATAAATAGAAATAAGGAAATTGTTTAGTAAGAACGTTTGTCGTACTGATCATTACAATGTTTCCACAGAGGACAAACTGAAGTTAACACAATTTAAGAATTTACCTATCCGGATAATGAAACCGGATAAAGGTGGTGGGTTAGTGGTAATGGAAGAGAGTCAATATATTGACAAAATGACAAAACTTCTTGAAGGTCAGGCTTATCAAAAAGTGAGTTTAAATGAGTTTAACATAGCACAAAAGAGAATAAAAATGTTTATTAATGACTTATTTATTGACTCACTGACTGATATACACATTAACAATTATTTAAATTTGCCATCACCCCGACTACCTTCCCTATTTGGGTTACCTAAAATCCATAAAGACCTTAATGACCCCCCTATGAGAGCACTGGTAGATGCTCATCAATCCATCACATATCCTTGTGCCAAGGTGATTGATTCCATATTGAAAATGTATGTAAGTAAAGAAAAACAAATGTGTAAAGACTCATGGTCATTCCTTGAACAAATTAACCAACTTGTATATAATGATGAAAAAAACTTTTTAACTATAGACGTTTGTGATCTTTACACGTCTATTCCCCATGACATAGGTATTGAGTGGGTGGTAGAATTCATCAGGTTAAGAGGAGCAAGTGACTCGGAGCAAAAATTGACTGAACAACTATTGGGAATAGTTTTGGAATACAATTTTTTTGCCTTTGACAACAACATTTATTTACAAAAAATTGGGGTAGCTATGGGCTCCCCATGTGGAGGTAGTTTTGCCAATTTAGTCATGGCACATTGGGAACATAAATTTGTTCTTGAAAATATAAACTTGAAGAACAGTATTTCGTTTTATACTCGGTACTTGGACGATATTTTCATTATAATTTGAGGTGGTAGTACTGCAGCAAAAGAGCTAGATGATTATTTTAACACCACCGCTGATTTTTTAAAATTCACCAGCATTTATCAAGAGATGAGTATTAGCTATCTTGATGTACTTCTAGCAAAAAACACATCAGATCGACATTACACAGCTAAAATTTTTAGAAAGAGTACATACTCTAACTCACTCTTGCATTTTAACAGCTCACATCCTCTGCATCAAAAAAAGTCTGTCATCAAAGAACAGGTTGTACGAGCTGCAAAAATGACCACTATGCTAAATGATTTTTTAACAGAATGTGAAAACTTGTTCAACATGTTTACACATAGGGGTTACCCCAATGAACTAACCAACAACATAATAATGGAAGTCCAAGTTAAAAGAGAAAAGGGAATTTACAAACCAATTTTGAACAAGGACAGCTTATGGGTACCAAGGGAGTCATGTGTAGATTATGACACAATGGATATCGAACAGACTAATTATATAAACACCTCCAATTACAACACACTTGAAAGTAAAAATTCAGTACAAGTAACTAATGGAAACATCAGGTTTGTTTTAACTTACAACATAAGAGCAAGAGAAGTTGTAGACATATTGAAAAGAAATTGGCACCTACTTACAACTGACAAAGATATTATTGGACAGTTAGGAGCATCATCAGTTACTTCTAGGCGTGGCAAAAACATAAAAAACATTATAGAAGGTCGACATAATAATGCATGTAGAACAGCAGGTATGTTCCGTTGTGAGATGTGTAACTATTGTAAACACATAGATATAGGCAACAAATTCACCATCAGAAATAATAACTACACTTTGAGAAACAAATTTAATTGTAACTCTAAAGGTGTAGTCTATTTGGCTTCATGCCAGCTATGCCCAGCCTTCTATGTCGGAAAAACAGACAGAAGACTTTGTGAGAGAATCTATGACCATGTATATGCAATTAGGCACAAACAAGAGAATACATTAGCAAAGCATTGTATGGAAAAACCTAATCACGTATTTAAATTTAAAGTTATTGAACAAATACAAGATCAGGATAACATAATGCATACTATGCTTAGAGGTGGTTCTAGTTCATTGAATTTAGAAAAAACAGAACTCTTATGGCAATTACGTTTGGATGCATGTCACCCACCAGGATTGAACAAAGTTTATTCGTTCACCTGTGTACTTAAACTTAAAAACTGGTTACATTAGGTGAACATTTTCAGCCTTCATACTGTAACACTTTGGGTTACCAAACACATATTAGTTTATTTTTTATGTAACTAGAAGATAGGTGCCTATTAGTTGCACTTGAGGACATTAAGCTGTTTGCTTCAGTATTGACGATATTGGTTCAACATGTGTCTGAACCCTGCCCTTACAGGACAGGTATTCAACACTTATTGTTCCTATTTTTGACGCTGTATTTACATTTATTGTCTTACCATCAAATATTTGGAAAGAATCTAGCACCACACAGTCCTTCATACTGGTCTTAGAGATCAAGTTGCCTAATAGTTTTAAAGTATTTTGTGGCTTCCATTTAATGTTCATTTACTGTATGGGGCGCACTAACTCCGAACTTGTGTTTTTACATACTATTGATGTGAGGGGATGTAGTGCGTTAGCACTACAGGAATGGGCATATCTTTAGTAAATTAAGACGATCACAAACCTGGGATACAAGTGTAGCCTTGTTGGCACTTTTTTCATACACAAGTGCCAACAATATTTTAACATTAACACCCGTAAGTTATTTTACACATCACTGTATGTTGTTACAATACACCGCTTTGGAGTAATCAATATACACATACATATATGTACATTTTTTGTTCTTCAGAAGTGGAGCGTAACTACAATACAACATATGATTGTGGTTAAATGTAATTTTCCCTAGCTGTTAGGTTTTGTTAATTCTGTTTTTCGCACATCACTGCTTTCACAGAGTTGAAGGCAATTAGTATTGTTCGGACTCTAAAGAGTTAACTTTGAGCCACATTTGTCATGTGACTATTCACTTTGTATTTAAACTTACTTTGTCCTATGTAGTGCATTTGTCTGAAGAAGTCTGTTTATGTAAACAGACGAAAAGCGCTTAACATTTGTACTTGCAGATACTTGTTTTCTCGGTTCATTTGGATTATACTCATTACAGCATTGGTTTTAAAGATACTGTTTTTATTAAATTTTTATACGTGGATGCTATCATGATTCCTGAGCTGTTTTGTTTCATTTTTATCTCAGTTTTTCGTTTTTGGTGGTTACCTTCACAAGATGTCTAACTATTTGACTAATGGTGATTTTTTTTCTGAGGTTTCCTACAAAAAAGATTAACATTGCTTACAATAGAGTTGACATGTGGCTTTAAGGATATGATTTTTTAACTATGGCATGGCACCCAAATTAAGAGATTTTTACAGGTAGGGAAGCTGAAAATCCCAGCTATTTTTGGAATACCTAAAATTCACAAATCTGTGGAGGACCCATCTTTGAGACCAGTTGTTGTATTGGCAGTTTCAAAAAACAAACCATTAGCCAAGTATGTGGCTCATAAATTAAAAAGAAAAATTGAGTTAACAAGGGGCATGTATTGAGAGACTCATCGCACTTTCTAGAAATTCTTTGTAAAACCACTTATCATTCGGGCATATTGTTTGTGACCATTGACATAAAGGATTTATTTTTGGTAATACCCCACAATTTAGGTCATGGATTGTTCTTTGAAGTTACTGCCATGGGGACCACCTTTGATAGAAATGATATTGATATTATTTACCATTGTATGGACCTAGTTTTGAGGAATAATTTAATATTTTTTGAAGGCAAGTATTTTTACAGTTGAAAGGAGTTGCCATGGGAGCGTCCTCAGCTCCAGTATTTGCTAATTTGGTTTTATGGTCATGGAAGAGCAATTTTGTTTTTACCTCCCCCCTTTTGGGCTAAAATCCAGTTGCATCTTAGGAATCTGGATGACATTGTTATTTTATGGAAAGGGGTGTGGAGGATTTGAGGACCTTTATTGTTTACATTCACAGCACCACCCACTTTTTGTAGTTTACATTTCAATTTGATTCAGCTACAATACATTTTTTAGATGTATTAGATACCAAAAACATTCAGGTAAGTAAATTTGATTGAACTATTTTTAGAAAGGAGGCTTACTCAAGCAGTTTTCTTCCTTATGATAGCCATCAACCACTCTGGCAGAAGAGAAATTTAGTGAGGGGTCAATTAATAAGGTTGAGCATGCTCATCTCTGATGATGCAACTTTTGGCCTTGAAATATTAATTTTTTGTGACATATTCTCGGATTGGGGATATCCATGTGATATGATGTTGAACCTTATGGATTGGGTGAAAGGCCAGAGGTATGTGAGATACAAAGCGCTGTTGTGTTATGGGAGCAGTATTTTGGCCAGCGGAGTTACAAATAGTAACAACTGATCCAGAGCTATGGTAGTAAGTTATAGTAGAGGTGTATCATCCTTGACAACGATTATTACCTCTCATTGGTGTTTTTGATTTATTAGAAAAGTTTGGGTTGGGCCCTTGATTTGTGTATAAAATGGTTTTAATTTTAAGGCCATTTTAGAACTGAATCAAAGCAAAGCTTTGATTTCCACTAAGAATGTGGGTATGAGACACTGTGCCGCATCTAAGGAATATGGATTTATATTTCAGGGCACCCATTTCTCTGTTACTGATATTCCCAGATTGATTTACTCAAGGGCAGTTGTGATTGCAATACAAGAGAAGTCATTTATTTGGCTTTATGTGACACTTATCCAGCATTTTATGTAGGAAAAAACGAGGGTCTCCCAAATAAACAGGATCTACCAACATATTTATCCTATCTGCTAGAAGGAGGTTAGCAATGCTTTATTTAAATATTCTATGATGTCCTTCTATTTCCATGTTGCAGTAATGGGTTTACGCCTCTTTCTTCATGAACATCCGGCCAGTTTACAATAGTTTTCAGTCACTGTATGGTACGTGGGATGTCTAACATGGCTGAAGGAACGTGGGCCATAAAAGTGATGTCTGCACTCACAAGCCCTCAGAACTTCTCAGCAGGTGTTTCTGCCTTCACGGCCATCGGATTCGAGAAATCAGATAAGTGCCCCTTTGGGGAACCTTTCAGTCCTTTCCTTCATTTAATGCCTGTTCATGTCATCCAGAAAGGGCAAGTGTAAGTGCAGCCATCAGATACCTCACAAGGACACCCACATTTGGTGTCTCTTTTGTTTGGGATGGTTGCACAATTACAAGGCCTGCTCCATTTGTCAGGCGTTTGTGCCCAAAACATTGTGCAACTGTCTGCACATGCTTAACTTGTATTTAGAGAATCAAAGGTTAAAACAAATAGCTTTAGGGGTGGAGAGTTCCCATGACATACCTACTGAACTGCCAAAAAAGAAAGCCAAGACTATATGGCCTACCACTACAGCTGCACCTCTTGAGTCCACCCCTCAGCCTGTGGCCGACATCGGCCTGGTGGAGGAATCAGGCTCTGTCGCCTCTGGTATAGCAGGTACCTCCACAGAAGCCACACAATCCTGTGTGGAGGGCACGTCCGTAGAGGCTTTACTGATGTCAGTTTCTGACGCCAGAGTGGACCAGCGCTTTCAATAGGTCCATCTGATCCCTCCGGTTCCTTACAGGCTCCATGCCTTCCTCCCTACAGTTGCCCACCAGGCCTCTAAAAAAGAAGGAAAAAAGGAAGCATATCCCAACAGAAAGCATGCCTGACTGGCAGGCTTTCAACCAAAGTCTGTTTAATGCCTTCATGGCCTTATGTCCTACCTCTGCAGGGACTGCTAACATCCCACCTCCAATTCTGAGTCCAAGGCCTCAAACCACAGACCCAACCATGGGGGATGAGGAAGATCTCTCTGATTCTTCATCTGAAGAATCACTTTCATACACTTCCCGGCTTTCTTCTCCCTTGGGTATGGTTCCCCAGAGGAAGAATCTGTTGATCCTGACTCCCCAGCTGAGGATTTGACTTTTGGGGAAACCATCTCCAAGATGAAAGAGCATTTTAAGTGGGAATCCTCTGAAATGACTGAGGTCCAAAAAAGGTATTATGACCTCATTCAGATGGATTTCCCAAGCCCATCTGCTGTTCCCTCAATTCTGCCTGCCTTCCTTGATGCCTTCTCCTCAGCATCCTTAAATCCTGACTCACAACCACCTGCTCCACACAGACCTGATAGACTTTATAAAGTCCCTGAGACTGCCAAGTATCTCAAGTGTCCACCAGCAGACCCTGCCACCATCTCCATTTCCACAGATAAGACATCTAAACTTTTACCCACTACCACTATCCTTCCTGCTTACAAAGACAGCAAAACCATGGAGCGTCTGGGTAATAAAATCTACACTTCTGCCACTCTGTCCTTCAGGGCTTCTAATTACGAGACACACATGGCTAAATATGCCTTATTACACCAAGAGGAAGCCTCCAAGGAGTTGGCTGATACACCAGATTGTGCTGCCAAAGCTTCACTGTCTTCCCTTCTGGCTGTCACTTCCCAGGTTACCAGGCAGTCATTAAAGTGTAGTTATGATGCTGCTGAATACTCAGCAAGGTCAGCAGCTGCCTTAAGGTACTCCTGGCTACTCCTCCAGCCCCTTCCAGATGATTTCAGGGCAAAGCTGATTGATGCCTCCCTGGACAACACAGCTTTGTTTGGTGCAAAAGTGGCTGATTTGTTTAAGTCACTTCAGCAAAAGGGGAAAGAAATGCAAGATTTGAAATACCTGCTTGTCTCCCCTATTCCTAAATTTTAGAGGAACTACCCAGCTAAAACACAGTTCATTAGAAAACATTCTCACCCTGCTGCTCCCTCAAGGTCTAGAAAACCTACCAGAAAGCAACCCCCACCAGCTAGAACTACACCATCCTCTAGACAGAGGCCACCCTTTCAAGACAGGGCAGGTAGCATCTGACTACCTGCCAACCTTACAACCCACTCCTCTTCCCTCTCTCCCTCTGTCGGTACACTTCTCTCACTGCCTCCCTGTGTGGACATCCATCACCTCAGACAAATGGGTCCTTTCAATCCTTCAAAATGGGTATTTCATGACCTGGCTTATGCACCAAAGTGAAAAGGTATCCCGCAACCTCCAAAACATCAGCTATACCTCCTGCAGCCAGTGCTACAAACACTGTTGGCTCAAGGCACCATCGAGCCAGTGCCTTTTGCAGCAAAAGGAAGAGGTTTCTACTCCAGGATTTTCCTGGTTCCAAGAAAGGATGGTCCTTTGAGACCAATTCTGGATCTCTCATATCTCATCCTATTCCTAAAGGTTCCAACCTTCAGGATGTTGACCCTACCAGTCCTTTTTCTCTTCTGATCCCCTAGGGGTTTATGACCACTTTAGATATAAAGGATGTCTATCTTCACATCCCCATAAAGCCCTCTTTCAGAAAATACCTGAGGTTCTTGGTGGGCCCTTCTCACTTTCATTTCTGTGCCTTGTACTTTGGGTTTTTCACTGCACCCAGGGTTTTCACCAAATTTTTGGCTCCAGTGATTGCCTTCTGCAGGACAAAAGGGATCTAGATATTCCCTTATCTGTATGACTTGCTGATACAGGCAGGCAACAAGGAGACCCTCCTGCAACATATACACCTTATTGTTTCCCTCTTACTGTCTCTGGGATTCCAGATAAATTACCTAAAAATCCCACCTGGAACCTACTCAAGACAGAATTTGGACAGATGTCATGAAAGCCTACCTTCCCCTCCAAAAGGTGGAAAACTTGACAGAACACCTACTTCTGGTCCTTCAGTTGACAGAATTGACAGCAAGGCAGTACTTCAGGCCCCTGGGCTACATGGCAGACTCTATCCCCATATTACTATTAGCGAGACTTCATATGAGAAAGTTGCAGTGGGACCTTTGGTCAGTCTGGACATAACACTCCCACTCATTGGAGTGCAGGGTTCCCCTCCTACCATGCCTCAAACTAGAAATCCAGTGGTGGTTGACACAAGTGACCCTCAATCCAGGTCTTCCCTTCCAACCACCCCTACCCACACAGATCATGCACACAGATGCCTCAGACTTTGGCTGTGGAGCAACTCTGGGCCATCAGAAAGTGCAGGGTCTGTGGCAAGAGCCACACAAACAAGAACACATCAATGTTCTAGAGATGAGGGCAATTCTCCTGGCCCTTCGAGCCTTCCAGCCATATCTACAGCAAGGTCCACTAAAGATTTTCACAGACAATACCACAATTCTGTGGTATCTCAACAAACAGGGAAGGGACCAAGTCGTAATTTGCAGACTAGCTCTCTTAGTATGAAAATTGGCCACCTCACAGGGAGTTACCCTGCAAGCAGTCTACATTCCCTCTCTACAGAACTCCCAGGCAGACTGTCTCACCAGAACCATCACAACCAACCACGAATGGATGCTTCACAGGAATGTCTTCCTGGATCTGGTCCACCGGTGGGCTACACCTCAGTTAGACCTGCTTGCCTCCTCCATGAACAGGCAAATTCCTGGATTCTGCACCAGGATATCACATCCTCAGGCATTGGCAACAGATGCCGTCTCAATCTCTTGGAAGGTGAAGTTTCTCTATGCATTCCCCCCTTCCCACCCTTTCAGAAGGTTCTGCTGAAAATCCAGCAGGACAGACCAAAAATCTTGTTGGTGGCTCTCTACTGGCCAAGACAGCATTGGTTCCCCCTAATCTTACAACTATCCAAGGGCCATCACCACAAGTTACCTCTCAGAGTGGACCTTCTCACACAGCACAAGGGATCCCAAATACACCCACAGTGGCAGTTACTTCACCTCACCCTGTGGCTGATAACATTCTGATCCCCTTCAGACACCTTTACAATGAGGACATATTCACTGTCCTGCAGGAGGCCAGGAAACCATATACAAGAAAATCTTACCTTTCAAAGTGGAAGAGATTTTCTATATGGTGTGTCAAAAGACAGTTGAACTCGCTTGCAAGTGAGACTCCTCTCTTTCTGTCTTACCTGTTTGAGCTACTGTAGACAGGATTGGCCTATTCCTCCATTAAAGCCCGCTTGTCTGCTATTTCAGTATGCCATTCTTTGGACCCCCATCTAGCATCCAGACTACCAGCTAAGCTTTTTCTTAGAGGTTCTTCACCTGAGGCCCCCCAGGAAACCATCTCCACCCCCAATGAACCTTAACTGTGTTTTAGAAAAGGTTATGCTTCTTCCATTTGAGCTAGCAGACAAAGCTTCACTAAAATACGGTACATGGAAAACTGTAGTACTCGTGGCCTTTACCTCAGCCAGAAGAGCATCAGAGCTGCAAGCCCTCATGGCTATTTCAACTTTCCTAGTTTTCCACAATAACAGGGTTACTCTTAGAACTAACCCTTCATTCATGCCCAAGGTGGTGAATGACCTGTCCCTGAATCAAGCCATCCACCTGCCTACCTTCTTCCCTAATCCACAGGGGGGCAGTGAGAGAGTACTTCACTCCCTGGATGTTCACAGACAACTCAGGTTTTATCTGCTTAAAACCAAGCCCATCAGACAGGCTGATCAACTCTTTGTCTCCTTCCACCCCAGAGCCCCAGGGAAGGCAGTAACCAAACAAACTATCTCTACTTGGATTTCCAAAGCCATCACCTTCTGCTAGAAATGCCATGGGAAATCCCTTCAAGGTACTGTAAAAGCACACTCCACCAGGGCTATGGCTTCCTCAGGAGCCTTCTTCAAGGGTCTGGATACCTCTACCATTCTTGAAGCAGCCACTTGGTCATCATTGCACACCTTCACCAAACATTACAAGTTAGACCACATTTACAGAGCCAGGGCAGGTTTTGCCAGGGCTGTCCTTCACGGATTCCTGGAGACTGTCTCTAGACCACCACCCTCTCCTTCACAGTGAGCTTTGGCACTCACCTGTATGTTGAATACTGTAACATGGGAATAGGAGGACATAGAAAAGTTGTGTAAAATCTTACCTAATCATAGATGTCCTTCTCTTCCATGTTGCAGTATTCCTTTCCACCCTCCTTCCCCTCCTGTTAGGCTGCATTTCCCTTTCTGTGTGGCACAAGGCTGGCATTGCCCTTACTAGGACTGGTTCCAACTGGGGCTTACAGTTCTGAGGGTTGGTGCATGCAGACATCATTTTTATGGCCCACATTCCTTGAACCACGTCAGACGTCCCATGCACCATACAGTGACTGAAAACTTTAATATATTGGCCGGAAGTTCAGGAAGCAAGAGGAGTAAACTCATATGTTGAATACTGCAACATGGAAGAGAAGGACATCTTTGGTTATGGTAAGATTTTACACAACTTTTCTTGCTGCAAAAATTTTAGAAAATTTTCCTTCACTTTGTTAGAAAAATGTTGCACATCCATTAAGGGCTGGTGAATGGGGGCTTTTATTGGGGAACAAGGGGCTTCATTGGCATATCATTCTTAATACTAACTTTGCACCAAATACTAAATTTGTCTTAATGATTTGAATTCTTTTGGCTTTGTGTTGAAGAAGAAAGCTCTTTCTTTATGAATGTACTAATTATTCTGTGTAGTTATTATTTTTTTTGTTTTTTTGTATTTAATAATGTATGTAGCTACATGGAAGTATATATGCATTATATACATTTTTTTTATGTATTCTTTAAAATGGGACTGTTTTAAAAGGTTAAGCGACTTTGAAAAGTTTTAGTGCCATGGCTTGTATTGAGGAAGGGGATGTGATCTGTTTTGTAACTCAGATGGAGTTCTAGTATTCATAGGAATGAAAGCACTTAGAAACTTTGATTAAATAGTTTGTGGGCATTCACTGAGTGGCGTTTTGTTATTTTATTCTTTTCTACTTTAGAACATTCATTGAGACAGTTGCATCTTGTAGTGGTTTCAGAATGACAAGACTTGAGATCAGGGAGTCCTCAATTTTTATTTTTAAAATGCAGTGACTGTAGGTCTGGCTATATTTATAAGCTTTACCAGAAATGGTAACTGTGGAATGCTCATGGGAGTATGAAACTATACTGTCTCATTGCTGTGAAACTCAAAGTCCCAGAGGTTCCTAAGTTTATATCCTCAAAGCTCTATTACAGATTTGCAGATATTCCAAGGCCACTTGAGTCTCATGACCATTCTCACCTTGCCAGTATCCTACCTCAGGCAGCACTTCCTTTCTCTAGGAGGGCCATTCTGGTCAATCCTGAAGTAAATGTATGGATACCCGTCTAGTTATCTAGTTTATTATGCTTAAAGGAAGATAGTGAGTCACTATCCTGTCCCTCCATTGTGCTGTATTTATTTGTTGGTGAAGATTTAGGTCCCGGGCTCTAGTACTACACTACACCTTTTAGCATTTAGCTTGAGCCTAGTTTTAGTACACCAAAAGTGACAAAGAAAAGTTAATTCTGGACAATTTGGGTGTCATAGGATAACTTGGCAACAACTACTAGTTTGCAATTATAATTGTCTTGCCTTCATGCAACTACATTATGATAAAACTGGGTTTTTGTAACCACTTACCCCCAAAACTATATTCATCTTAACGACATATTTATTTTTATACATCTTGAAATAGTTTTCCTATACTTCTGATTATTGACACTGCATAACATTGTATTGCTTCTTAATGCCTTGTAATAATCCTGTAACATTGCTGTTTAATGCTAATTTATAATGAAAATGGTTTAATATATTGGAGTTTTTTTCTCCCCAGGCCTCTGCTGAAAAAGGGCTCTTCAGCTCAGTCGGACAATCCCGGTCAACAAATGTAAAATAAATAATAAATAAATATCTTGTTAGGCAGGGATCTTGGCTCTCTCTGCTTGGAGACCTGAGAAGTGAGTATCTAAAGGTGAGGTCCCAGCACAGAGCCCTGAGTAACACCAGTGGTCACTTTCATACTTTCTAATGAGGCACCTACAACTCACACTGTGTGGGTTCTGTCTTTCAGCCAGTTTGCTATCCATCTTATCACGTATGGATACTATTTTTAAAGCATTTAGCTTTTGTATGATGCAGGCATGGGAAGTGGTGTGAAAGGCCTTAGCCATGTCAAGATATGCTGTCAGGCTGCCATATACATTCTCCATAATTCTTTCAAAGAAATTTACCAGATTAAATAGACAGGATCTATCCTTCACTAAACCAAACTGTTGGGGGTCAAGTCTAATAAAATTCTTGATATTACAGTTTATGATATCACTTTATAGTATGTTCCATGGCCTTGCTTATGATACTTGTAAGGCTGATAGGTCTGAAATTATCCAGGTTAGTTGTAAGACAACCCATACTGAGGGGCATCACCACTGCTGTGCAGCACATCAAGGACAAGACTAGTAGTTAAACTTAAGCTGAACAGTTTGAGAATTTTGTCTGCAAAACCATGTTTAACACTTAATTAAGCAACTAGGTATATTGTAAGATCCCAGGGAGGAAGTATTTTTGGACTTGGTTTGAACTTTTAGTAAACGATCTGTAGAGATAATTGGGGAGTAAGGGAGTCAGATATGTCAGGGCTTTGAGTAGCCCAGTGGTGAAGTTGGCACTAAATTTATTTGCAAGGATATTGGCAATGTCATTTGGGTTCCTGCCTCGGTTTAATTGTTCCAGGTTTTTTGGGTTTGTAAGTTTGAGAAATTAGTATTGTTTCATTATTTGATGTAATGCCAAAAGTGCTCTTTACAGCATCCACAGTGTGCCCAAAATTGACTCCTGCAATTCATATGGAGTTACTAGTATCGGTAGCATATCTAATGAGACCCATTGCTTATACTACTCTTGGAACTGTCTGGGTATCCTTCTTCCACATTGCCCATGTTTCTGCCTGCAAATGTTGGCATTTTGTCTCTCTCTGTACGTAAGATACTGTAATCACTGGCTGTAGCAATTTCAATGATGAATGCTACTTTTGTCTTCTTTTCATGGGCTACTGTATCTGTTTTTTTCACATCTATTTTTTTGAACTCTTGGTAATCGGTGATCCTATGTGATATTAACTTCATTCTCTGTAATGCTTGATGGCTCAAGTTTCCAGTCCTTCTTGGCTACTTCAATATTGTAATGTTTGCACAATCGCCAGTGCAGCAGTCCTGTCACATTATTATGCATTTCAGTATACAAGCTCCCTGTGATTAATGTATCATACTCAGCAACAAGATGTGTGATTGTTTCCAGTTCTGCTTTACATAACCTCCATTTGTCTGATTCTCCCACATGTTCAATGGACTTTGTAAACCAACATGTATGTAGTCCAGTATTCTGGATTGCCAATATTAACCTTTCATCTTTTGGTTTAAATTCACCTCTCCTTAACCATTCTTGTGTCAGATCCTGATCAGCATGAGGTTGTTCCAAAAGTTTTATGTACTTTCAACTAGATTTATGCCTTTTTCTCATTTCTTGCCTTATCATCTGATCTTTTTGATTAACAAGATTAAACAACATAGTCTCAGAATGAGTTTGCACTTTAACACAAAGAAGACAACTATCCTGACTACTGGAAGAATTAGTAAATTTAATCTTTATGAAGAAATAGAGATATTAGACAGGGTCTACCTGAAAATGCCGAAAGTCCACAACGCCGACAATGAGAACACCGACACCGGAAGATCGACAATGGAGAAGACCAAAAGTTAAGAATCCCGATGCTGAGAGGTCAGTGTGTGGGTAAGGTAAGTGTGTGATAGAGACGGACATTAGGGTAGGGTGCGGGTCAGGTAAGTGTGCGATACTGACAGACTTTAGGTTTAGGGGCGGGTTAAGTGAGTTAGGGTTAGGGTGCGGGTAAGATAAGTGTGCGATAGTTACGGACTTGAGGGTTAGGAGGGGATTAAGTGAGTTAGGGTGCGGGTAAGGTAAGTGAGCGATAGTGACAGACTTAAGGGTTAGGGGCGGATTAAGTGAGTTAGGGTTAGGGTGCGGGTAAGGCAAGTGTGCGATAGTGACAGACCTTAGGGTTAGGGTTTGGGTTAAGGTTAGTACATAGATAGTTGTGTATGTAAGGTTTAGTGTAGGTTTGTAAGGTTTTTGGTGTGCTTGTGTTGTGTGTGTGTGTTTTTCGGGAAAGGTATTTGTTTTGTTGATTGTCGGGATTGTGGTTTGTCGGGCATGTGAAGTTTTGTGTTTTTGAACTTTCGGTTTTGTCATGTCGGTTATTTCCTTGTAGGTGTTTTGGCGTGTCTGTGTTATCAGGTAGACCCATTAGACAACCCAACCTTGCTTGAATCAAGAATCAGTAATAAAATGACAAGCAGTAAAGAAACGTGAGGATAAATTGCTGTTGTCAGAACAACCATGGGTTTTTAGGTAAGATCTTCAGGAGTAGAGATGTATATTTGAAAACAAAGATTAAACTTGTCTGTGCTGTTGAATTTTCAGTAATGCAATATGGGTGCAAAAGCTGGACAGTGAAAAAACAAGACAGTAGTAAAACATATACCTTTGTGTTACAGTACTATTGAATAATCTTGCATATATAATAGACCGCCCAAAAACAGAACAATCCATTTGGGAGGAGATAAAACCTAAGTGCTTCCTGGAAGCTCAAATGTCACAACTTCCAGCTTTCATACTTTAGACATATGCATCGAGAAAAATCATTAGGAGAATAACATCTTGCTTGTGAAAAGGTCAAATGTCAAGTCCAGCAATGTGATAATTTAATGCAGTCAGCACAGTGATGGCTGCAGCTCTATCAGGGATTTGTTAGCTGACTGAAGACAGAACACTGTTCAGATCAACTACCCATAAGGTCCCCATGAGTTAGCATTGACAGAATGACCCACAACAGCAACAATAAGTTACACACAAAGATGAGAATTTTCATATGATTAAACTGTATTGTTGATGAGGCATTATCAAATGCTGAGGATGTCAAGAGACTGAAAACCAAGGAGTGGGAAGACAGGGGATGCAATGTAAATGTAATGTCTGAAGGTGAGAGAGAAGAATTATTAAGAGGAAGAAAGAGTTTCACGCGATAGTGAATCAGGAGACATTGTTACTATGGCTGCATATGAAACTTTTTGCTGTAGTGAGATTTCACAGCTTTTCAAATGACTGTCCTGTAAGTAATTTCTGTAGTAAATTCAGGGAACTTATTCCACAGCATAGATGTAATAGCCTGGGTAAGGTTTAAAGAAATGGACGAGGCAGCTGGCTAGATATGTACCATTTAATGATAATTTAATTACTGGACACCTTTTAGGGGTATATAAAAATTGAATAGGCTATTTTGCACTGAATAATAACAATGCAATAATTAATATCAGACCATTGTACTCTATTTAGTGACAGATGGTGTAGTATGGAGGTTAGATGCAGACTTAGCTAGTCTGTTATAGTTTTGTTAAAGTTTATTAAAGTGAGTAGATCAGAGGTTGGTAATAAATACCACAAGCATTTCAAAGGGGCAGTAGTAAAGATGTGCTAGATTAGTTATGCATGTATATCTAGTCTATTACAAATGGCTTGACTGCTTATAAGTAATTCAAGTTTTTCATCATGTTTGATAAACCATTGTTGATAATGAAGTGCAGTTTTTCAGCTGTGGTCAGTTTTCGCCCCAATCAGTTTTATACTTTCAGCAATTTACTGACCTATCTGGTGTTGTACAAATGCTGGTGGATGAGATAAGGACTGAGCAACTAATAATAGGCAAGAAGAATGATTTTGTTTTTGTTTGACCTGAGTTATCTAACCAGTTTTTGAATCTTAGTGAAATGACTGTAGACTTGTGACCTCAGTGGGTGATACTATTCGGCACAGCAGGGATGAATCATCACCATACTGTATGGACTGAAACAGGACTAGAGGATGCATGCATCCTATTAATGAAGATATGAAACAGAAAATGTCTAAGTACAAACACTATTCCATTATACATTGTCTGAATGATGAGAGGAATAACTGTCAAACCATTCTTAGTGGTCTGGGCTCAAGGCTGTGCTTTTTTAATGTGAGATAGTGATCTGGGGTGAGAAACAGTGCTAAAAGCTTTGGGGAATCTAGAAAAATTGAGCCAACAACCCCCCCCCCCCCATTGTTTAGCTTTTCTCACACTCAGATAGTGAAAATCCAGTAAAGGGGAGGTATTTTCAGTTCCTGGTTGCAGTCCATGTTAGGAGATATCAAGTGTAGAGAATAGGACGTATACATTTAGATGGTAATGAGTGAGTGAGCATCAGGCAGATGCATATAATGCAGAATACATTTTTTTAAGTCAAATCTACGTCACTGTTTTACTCCATCCAAACACAACATAGTGTCAGAGTTTGAAAACGTACATGTACAATCAAAGAAATATATTTGTTTTCAAGAATTTATATATTTGTATAATTCTAAGTCATAATATACTCCAGCTGCCAGTACCTGGAGTCCTTTCATTGGAAGAAACTGTAGCAGAAAGCTAAAAGCTTCAGATCCAGAAATTGTGTATTCTTCACTGTGAGTGGATTAGTTGAGAAACCTTAAAAGGTACAGTATAGGTTCATAGGTAAGTACTAGGCTATCTGCCCGAGGGCATCTGTAAGCCTAGCCAGAATGTGTTGGCTTTTGCCACCCCCTTAGATTAGTTCCCTGTGCCTTTGTCCAGCAGAGGCACTGCAGTGATCCCTAGGGTAAATTTTCTGTTTCCCATCCACTCGTCAAGGTTTCTCTTGAAGAGTGTTAGTGAGGGGCTCTGCCTAATGTAGATTGGAATCCTGTTCCAAAGCATGGGGAGTCTCTGGGACAGGAATCAATCCAACCAGCAAGTCCTATTTATCGTTGTGGTGAGGTTTAGATCCCTAGAGCGTGTGGCTGTCGGGGATTTGTTTTTCTTTAGGTGGTGCATGTCCATCAATTCTGGGTTGGACATGGCCTTGTATGTCAGGCAGAGATCATCTCTGAGTAATTGGTATGCAACCAAGTACAACTGGAGTTTCTTCAGTCGGGCTGCATAGGGCATCTGTTTGAGGCCAGTAATCCTCTTGCTGAGGTACTTCTGTGGTCTTTCCAGCTGTTGCATGTGTCTTGTAAGGTACATCCCAGATGGGGCGTTGTACTCTATGATGAGTCTGATGAGTGTTGAGTAGAGGGGCACAATAACCTCTTTTGTTCTAGATGCAAACCCTTTTGTGATTTATGTGGGCCACATAGAAGGATTTTCTAACCACCTTGGCAATATGATTATCAAAGGAGAGATTACTATCTACTTGGGTCCCGAGATCCCTTATTACATTTTCTGTATTTAGGGGACTACTGTGTACATGGTAGTTCGTGGGTACTTTGTTGTTTCCAAAGGGGATGACTATGCACTTTTTGGCATTTAGCTTGAGGCCATGATTTGACACCAGGTATCCGTCTCGGTGAGACCCTTCTGGATGATGTCTGTATCAGCCGGAGAGTCAGTTATGGCCCCAAGTATGCAGTCTGCGAACTTGGTCAGCCATAGTCCTCCTGTGCTTACCTGTACCTCTGAGAAGTATATAACGAACAGGAGGGGTCCTAGGACTGAGCCCTGGGGGATGCCACTTGTAACCAGTTTAGAGTTGGACCTAGAGCCTGCAACTCTCACTGTGTGGGTTCTATCTGTGAGCCAATTGGCAACCCATCTCGTGACGTAGGGGTTTATGTTCAGGCTGGTGAGCTTGTCTGTACTACCAGAATGGGGAATGGTGTCGAAAGCCTTTGCAAGGTCTAGGCAGGCTGTATGGACCACCTTTCCCTCATCGAAAGCCTTGGTAACTGTCTAAAAGAAGTCCACCAGATTTATGAAACATGATCTGCCCTTAACAAAGCCAAACTGGGTAGGGTCCAATGTTTGGAGGTTCCCAATGTCTCTGGTAATGAGTTCCATGATGATGTGCTCCATAGTCTTGAAGACCAGGCTAGTCAAGCTTATAGGGAAATAGTTCCCGGGGTCTGTTGTGGCTCCACCTTTGTGGAGCGGGATAACTGTTGCTGTGTGCCACTCTATGGGTATGTAGCCTGTAGAGAGGCTGAGTTTGAACAGTGTGTTTAGGTGAGGGGTTAGTTCATTTTGGAGTTTGTGTAAGACACAGCCTGGGACACTGTCCAGTCCCATTGAATCTGTGCTTTTGGCTATAGGGCTATTTTAACCTGTGTGACAGTGATTGCCGGTGCTCTACATTCTTCTGGTATGGTTATGGGCTGAGGGGGGGGTGAAGTTTACACTAAACCTGTCTGCCAGAATGTTGGCAATATCAGTCGGTTCAGTGTATTTTGTGCCATTCTGCACTAACTCAGAGCAGATCTGAGAGTTTCCACTTAGGTTCTTGACATAGCTAAAGAACGCTTTGTGGTTATCTTTGGAGTCCTTGGCAATTTTTCTTTCAAAGCTGACCTTGGATGATTTTATGAGGGATCGTAGTTTCTTACTGATACTGATCAGGGATGTCTTTCCTTCTTGGGATTTTACTCTTTTCTGTACTAGTTTCCTCCTCCTATTGTATAGCTTGTTTATGGCAGGGGTCCACCAGACTGGTTTCCTTTTCTTGGAGGAGTAAGTCTTAGTTTTGCTTGGGATAGCACGATCCATGCATTCTTGCAGGTGCTCATAGAGTGAATTGTAAGGGATTCAGCAACTTGGACAGAGTTGTCCTTTAGCATGGGGGCTGTGAGCCTTTCCACCTCGGTCTTAAGTAACGTGAAGTTTGCTTTTGAAAAGTTTTTCACGGTGGTTTCCTTGATTGGGGGCGGGGGTGGAATGTGGATATCCAGAGTGATTAGTCTATGGTCTGACCTAAGCAGCAAAGGGTTGACCTCTGGTGTAGAACACCGGTCACCCATGTTGGTGATGACCAGGTCCAATATGTTGTCACTTCTGTTGGGGGTGTTGACCAGTTGATCCAGGACATTCGAGTTTATAAATTCTAGGAAGTGTTGGGCAAGGGAGTTAGTACTTGAGTAGTTCTCCCAGTTAATGTTTGGGTAATTAAAACCACCCAATATTAGGGCATTTGGTAGGACCTTCATGTTTTCCAGTGTCTCCAGAAATGTGGAATGGGTGTCCTGGGTCATGGTGGGTGATCTGTAGCAAGCTACAATTTGAATTGCAGTTTTGCTCATTGTTAGTTGCACATGGATGATCTCTGCGGCATTGTGCTACACCACTAACATGGAGGTGTAAGTATTCTTGATGAATATGGATGCACCCCCGCCTTTTGTGTTTCGGTCCGGGTTCTGTGGCCATAAAATATAGTGCTGGGGTGCTCTCTGGAGCCTTAAACCAGGTTTCTGTTACTGCACAGATGTCGATGTTCTCCATATTGAGGCGTGCCTCGAGTGCATGCATTTTGAGGTTTAGACTTCTGGCGTAGAGTAGCATTACCCTTAGTTTTTGGTTACTTGTGCTATTTACGATGGTGGGTTTGTCTTTTGAGCCTTGCCTAAAAAAGGCACTATGGGGGCGCCAAAAGTCTTGGCCAGTATTCGAAAGCCTAAGGGTGACAGGTGCAAGCCATCTCTTGCGAAGCAACTTGGCTTGTCGAGCACATCATCCCAGGCAGACAGATACTGGATCCCCTTTGAATGACACCAGAAACCTAGCCAGTTATTGAAATTGATAATTTTTTTATTTATACTGTGGCATCATTCTTGGTGAGGGCAGAATGCTACTCAGGGTCAGGGTCATACCGGCCTGGGCTACGTGATCAGAGAGCTCTTTCATGTCTCTTTTCATGTAGTCCATGGAGGTACATCTCAGGTCATTCACACTAACATGGACAATGACAGAGTCGTATTTGTACTTGTTCTAGAGCGACCTGAGTGCTTGTGTTGTGTGGCGCATCCTGGCACCCGAAAGGCAGCTAACTGTAACCTTCTCCTTGTCCAGCCTAGTTAGTGGGATATCAGTGTGCCTGACTATAGAGTCACCTATTACTAGTGTGTTGGGTATGTTATTTTGCCTCAAGGGCTGTGATTGCGTGGCACACAGATTATGTGAAGTATGTGTTTCATGGTTTGTGATGGGGTGTGGCCGTTGCTTGGGTGTCTGCTTTGGAGGTCTCTGTTGCTTTTGCAGATTTTTATTTAGAGCCTTCGAGTATGTTTTCGTGTATTTATGGGCATTATTTGCCAGTGTTGGTTTAGTAGGTCTATGTGAGACTGGTGGTGTGTTGCAAGTATTTTCCTTCTCCTCTTGACTGTCAGTTCCAGTCTTGGGTTGAGAGAGCTTTGCCTCCAGTTTGGCTGTATAATTGCATCTCTCGCATATATTAGTGTTTAGTGGTAGGAGGAGATGGCTGTCTATGTACATGAGACAGTTGTAACATTGCCTCAAAATGCCGAGATAAACCAGTTGGACTGGAGAGTACACCTGAAACTGCCCTTTGGACATGCTTGAAAAGGTAAAGTGAGCTGCTTTACTGATTAGCTGGTAGGGACGAATAGAGAGCCTTGTCTTTTGGACAGTATAGGGGGGTCTAGTGCTAGAGTTAATTAGTGCTTGCTATGAGTTTTGAGCAAGTGCTGAGCTGTGAAATGAATGGTTTGAGTACTTAAGTTGAAAGTTTGTCTAGTTCCAAGGGAAAAATTAAAGAGTAGACTTTGTGGAGCCATGAATAGTTTAACCCTACCTAATCGCTCAAATGCGGTTTTTATAGCAGGGAAATGAAAGAGATAGAAATTAGCCCAAAATTTCCAAGCAACTACTAACTTATGGGCTGAAACCACTCCTCCATGGACAGATAGGCTGCTCAAAGCTCCCCTCTCTTGCAGGTGAACAGTAAGGTAACACAGCCCTGAATTCAGCAATAACCTGAAAACTGGACTATACTAGTTCAGAAAGGCGGGAAACAAGTATTTTTTCCTGTGTGTTACTAGCAAATATGCTTTATAGGTACTTTGAAGAGTAATAAGTAAAATAGCAGAAAAAAGTGAAGTTCAAGAATTATTATGAATATGGATGGGACTTGAATTATTTTTACTATTTGTTCTTTATGATGACACTTAGTTCCTCAGAGACTGTTCATGCTTGTTTTACTGAGCTGAATAATAGAGCCAAAGACTGACATTTTAGTGACTTGTGTGACTCAAGTCATCAAATACTGAAAAGTCTGTGGTCTAGCAAATGAGGAAACAAGGGGCAAGCTAATAATTAAAATAGATCTAACCTTACCTGAGTCTGAGAATGTGCCTAAACAAGTGAAGAAATTATCATTACACAGTTACAGTACTTAACTGAGGGAAACAGTACATGTAAGATAAAAGGTGAAATAAAAAGATTAAAAATAAAAATGTAAATAACTATTTTGCAAAAGTGATAGATATGAAAAGAAGACACATAAGAATGCATTGTAATAGCAATGTAATCTGAGCAACTGTAAGACCCAAAAAGTTGTGCAGTGTAAATTAAAGTCGCTTAGAGTAGGCGTGATTATACAGACATAAACTCTCTGTGCTATTGATGTGTGGAGTTGATACTGTGAAGTCTGAAAGTGCACCAAAGACACTGATTCAAGAATGCAAAGCATACAGTTTGCAAGAAGTGCTGAGAATGAATTACAAGAAGTTGAATTTATGCTAGACAAATGTGCAGAGTGTAATATTTTGTGTTAAGATACTTTTGAAGAACTAGGTTTAAAAGGTGCACAAAACTGTTACACAGTGTTAAGATGTTCATCATTTGATCACTGTTGTAGTAATGCTGACTAATGGGATGTATCCTGCTGAGGATACTGTACACCTGGTCAGTATGCCAATGCTCAGGCACCCATTCCTTGTTTACTGTACATTTTACCTTAGACGTACGCATGAGAGCTGCATGTTGTTGCATAAGGAACATAAGAGCACCAAAATAATTTCTTGACACCAGTCTGGGAAGCAAGCCATTGTCATTTCCTCAGTCAGTCAACTAATTGAAAAGATCCAGATTGCCACTGCCAACATAAGCTAATTACCCTATTCAGGAACATTTATCTTTTTCTATTTTTGATATTGGATTTTTGTTAATGTCACCAAAGAGAGGCAAATTCCCATCAAAGATAGATATTGTCATTGTCGTTTTTTGTTTAGGACCCATGCATAACATTAGGTATTGTACTAGTTGTTAACCTTTCATCCTTAAAACTTTGCGAACCGTCTCTGTTTTCTCTAAAAGTTTATCTAGAGAATAAAATGCTGAAGGCTTTAATGTGAGTGACCATGTTTGCTAGTATTCCTACCTCAGACATCCCATCACAGCCAAGAAAGAAGTCCAAGAAACCAAAGGAAGATGATGCTAACTCAACTTCCTTTGTAGTCAGATGTACCCATTGAGGCAGTTGAACAGCCCATAGACTGTTCAACTTCTGTGACTGTTCCCTTCTGTCCTAACCACACTTGAGGCTAATACACAGCAGTCTTCAGGCACATCCTACCTGCCCAGTCTGATTGTCACTAAGCCTCAAAAGGGGAATACCGGCAAGTAATTTCTGAGGGACCGGACAGAGTACCTTAGGTATTGGGTATTAGTTTTTGAGGATATTCCTGGTTCTCTGATGGAGGTATGTCTGGATTCAGGCCCTGTTCAATTAGTTTCTTTAGATATCCCAAAGAAAAAGCAACAAAATTCAAGCATCTCTCTATTCCAACCACAGCTGTTTCAGGATACCCTCTACAGAAATGGCAAGAATTTTCTCAGGGTTATTTAACCTTATTCCCCCCACCCCAATTTCTCTCTTCATCTCCCCCCCCCCCATTAAAAGGGAAAGTGATACATTTTCAGGGGAAAATTCTTCTTCAGAGCCAGAATTTGAAAATGTGGATTTTTCCCATCAGATTCATTCCCATTTGGAATATGAATCCCAGCCTAAAGACACCAGGTCCTCTGACTCCCTTCAGGAAGAGCTGTCCTTTGGGGAATCTATTCCGAACATTATGCAGTATTTTAATTGGGAGGCTAAACAAATGTCTGAGTTAAAAAAGAAGTATTATGATCTCTTGCATATGGACGCCCCAAGCCTTCTCCTGTCACTCCACTTCATGAGGCTTTGGAGGACGCTATCCTTTCTGCTTCTTCAACCCCTGAGTATCAGCCACCCGGACCCAGAAAGTGTGGAAGATATTGCAAAATCACTGATTTTCAAAAATACTTGCTTGATGTACACTGACAATTAAGATTTTATTTACATAAGACAATGAAAATTAAAAAGTCTGATCAGTTATTCAATCCCTTTGATGGTAAGATGCAATGTCTTACAGTATCAAAACAAGGTGTTTATAGATGGGTATCTCTTGCCATCTCCTTTTTTTGCTATGACAAGTCTATCTCAAGTAGCAACAAGGCTTATTTTGCAAGAGCTATGGCATCTTCTGGGGCCTTTTTCAAAAGGCTAAACTCCAAGTCTATTTTATAAGTAGCTACTTGGTCCTCCATTTACTTCTATATAAAGCATTATACCGTTTGTGCTAGAATAGGTTTTGCCCGAACCATTCTCCAAGAGATGCGGCACTCTAGTTCAGTGTTTCTTTTTTCTCCTCCCACTCTACATAAAACGCTTTAGGAACATGCTATTGGTCAGTATTACTGCAGCAGTGATGTAATAATGGACATAGCACAGTTGTATAAGAACTTCCATACCAGTAAATGTTCAAATTGATCACTGTTGCAGTATATACACACTTTTTTGTTTTGCCTTTCTTTTTGGCTGAGGAGGAACTCCCTATTTATCTATCATTCCCTCTCTTTCCTTGGATAGTCTAATATATTCTGTTTGCTATTAGCCTCAGTAATCTCCTTTGGCAAGACAACTGTGAGGATTTTTGGCACCAACACCATGTCCCCTCTGTACCAGCATTTAACAATCATGCCTATGTGTAATGTTGGATATACAAGGAAAGCGCACCTGAGCTTTAGCATACTGGACAGATGTAAGTATCCTTGGCAAGATACACCCCATTGGTCAGCATTACTGGAATAGTGATCTGTCTGAACAGCATATGTTACCATAAGGTCATACCTAACTGCACATTTATTTTTGGCACCAGTCAGAGACACTGGACCAAGAACTGCTGTTATAGAAATAAAAATAAAAAAAAATCAAATTGTTATAATTAACAAAGCAGATTATTCTAGTATTTTGTATTGCTTGATACAAAATGAGCTAGTGATGGCAAAATTCACAGTGTAAAAGCAAATATCAGATGTGTACAGGCACAACTGGACATCTCAGATATTGTGCTACATGATAGTAATTGTCAACCTTAATGCGCCGATTTATTTACAGACCAGGAAAATATCACATAAAAATAAATCTAATGTAGTCCCAGAAATATTTGTTTCCAGAAAGAGTGGTAGTCCTCAGGATTGAATAGAGTCAGAAATGAAGTGAATGAAAAGTCTAGGTGTCTTTAAGAAGAAATTAAAGCCAACAGACGGTTGATTAATACTATCAAGGCTGTGAGACAAGTTTTGTATTTGTTTCCATCTGCAAGATCTAAATATGAGAGCATCGCCCATCTTTTGACTGCTGAGAAGTTGCTCTTAACAGTGTTATGATGCCCTTGCACTGGCCCAGTAATCAAGGAGCCTCAATCCCCACCACTGGCAACAGTGAGGGACGTACACAGTAGGAGGATGTCAAGTACACACACAGTAAAGTGCATTTTTCCTTAAGAGCACACAGAGATCATAGTCAGTCTGGGGCTGGTTTCTCCTGATCCCCAATAAGACTCCCCACTGGCACAACTATAGGGTTGAGATCTCAGCCAAGTGGCCAAGCCAAAACCTCCAGCACCCTCTCTGTTCAACCAGTGCTTCATGTTCCTGCCCAAGTAGCTGACACACACACACTTTGAGATTTGATTTATATACAAACACACACACCTGGGAATGGCTGACACAGGTTTACTAGCTATGCCACCTTCTGCCCAGACTATAAGGTAGTTCCAGCTGCCACCAGCTAACTCTTTCTCAGCTACTTAAGGCCCTTAACAAAGGGTATCCAATCCTGCTGTGTAACATTACTAATAACACAAATGGTAATCTGACCAAGAGCAAGGCTATTTAGGAGTGGCCTGTACAGTGTCACCAAATAAATATGAAAGTACTCTAAGAGCTTAAATATGTCTCACAAATATCAGCCACAAAAATAGGTTTAAATATATTTAATAATAAATAATAAAAGAACACGACAATGCTCAGAAAACAAATACATTTACTTGAGAGTTCAACATCACAGGAAATATTTTAAAACACCATTGTAGGACAGTCTCACAGAAATACAGAAAACATCTAAACTAATCTTTACTATATTCCTATCTATATCTAAAAGAGATATTATGCCCTGAATCTTACTTACAGCCAAGCAAATTCAGATGCGATGATGATGAGTGGATGTTCTTGCTAGGTCCAAGACACAATTCAAAATACACATTCTCTCTCTGTGAGATTTCTTAAGTCAGTATCAAATATTACTGCTGGGTTAGCTTGGATGACATCACTTTTTGTCACCTGACTTTAGTTCCCAGGCTATGTAGAAACTTAACAGAATTTTAACGTCTCTGTGTTAAAACATACATATCTCTCAGATCTTTGCTCAGAACCGTGTAGCTGCTAGGAGGTTATAAACAATAAAACAATTTACATTTTTAAACCTAGTAATTACTTTTCCTTCAAGACAATAGAAAAATGTCTAGCTCTAGACATTGTGTCTGCTATTGAACTGAAACTGAGAGGTAACATCTTTTGTTTATGGCCCAGCTTTGCAAGTTAATCTTCTGTGTTCCAGCAGGGTGTGTTGTGGTTACATTCTTGAAGCTCAGTACATAACATACAGTTCTGTATAAATCATACAAATATCCACAAATGACATATAATTATTTACAATATTCAAGATAGCTAGGCTGGCAGTGTCTCCTTTTATTACATTTCTATGTAAATCATATTAATATTCTCAAATGACAAATAATTATTTACAAAATTCCAGGTACCTGGGCTGGTAGTCTGTACCCTATGTCACACCCCCCAAAACAAATTCAAGCTAGTTTTTCAAGTGACCCTTGAGAAATGTTGCTTGAGAGGGTTGACTATCTGGGGATACCTTAACCCCATTCCTTGTCTTGAGATTCTAGCTGCCTTGACATTGCTGACCCCAATATAGTGCTTCACTGTCCCATCACATGCCTGCAACCCTAGGCTCCACTGTAGTAATTTGGGATTTGACTGGCTGGCACCCTGTAGCCATAGATCCCCCTCAGACGACTCCTGCCTTGTACTGCAAATACTCAGCACAAGGGCCTCCCTATCATGGTAAGGCTTCATTATGTTAACATGGTACAATTTTGCCCCTGCCTCCTGCCAAGCAGTTCTACTGTGTAGTTAGCATCACTGACTTTCCTTACCACCTTGTAGGGTCCCTCCCAAGCTGCCTGCAGCTTGTTGTGTCTGACAGGAATGAAAACCATTACCTGCTGCCCTACAGCATACTCTCTAGCTCAAGCATTCCTGTCATACCAGACCTTTTTCTGCTGTTGGGCTTCTGCCAAGTTCTCCTGGGCCAAGCCCATGAGTTCCCTTAGCCTCATCCTAAAGTTTAGGACATATGCTACAACAGACTCAACTCACCCTCCCACTCATCTCGAATCAGATCTAGAGGTCCCATCACCCTATGTCCATACAGCAACTCAAAGGATGAAAAACCTGTATATTCCTGGGGAACCTCTCTGTAAGCAAACAACAGATGGGGCAAATACTTGTCCCACTCCCTCTTAAACTGATCTGCAAATGCTCATAGCATGGACTTGAGTGTAGAGTTTAACCTCTCGACAAGACCATTAGTCTGAGGATGGTAGGGGGTGGTCTTTAGGTTCTTCACCCCACAGTGCTTCCACAGACAAGCCAGCAGGTCTAACATGAAATTGGTACCTTTGTCCGTCAGTATTTCTTTTGCGAAACCTACTCTGCTGAAAATCTCTAACAAAGCATTTGCCACCTTTTCTGCCTCGATGTAGGACAGAGCCACCACCTCAGGGTATTTTGTAGCATAATCTACTACCACTAGGATATTTTATTTCCCTGTGGAACTTGGGGTACTCAGAGGCCCCACGATATCAATAGCTATCCTCTGAAACAGCTCCTCAGTCACAGGGAAAGGCATCAAAGGAGCTTTCACCTTGTCTCCTGCCTTGCCTACCTTTTGGCACTGCAGTACCTTGTTACATCTCTGGAAATCCCAGGCCAATAAAAGTTCTGCATAATACGTCTCTTTGTACATTTTATGCCCATATTACCTGCAAAGAAAATACCATGGGCTATGGCTAGAAGTGCCAGATGGTAGGCTCTGGGCACTACCAACTGCTGTATTCTCTCACCCTGTAGCCCTCCCTCAGGGGTCCACTGTCTATACAGTAATCCTTTGTCCCAGTATAAAGTTTCCCTCTTCCCTTGAGAATTAGGTGCCTCACTAGCTACCTCTCTCAGGTCTTGTAATGTAGGGTCTGAGACCTGAGCCTGTCTCAACTTTCTCTTTGTAACCCTTCCCAGATCCCCTTCCACAGGACGTCTGATATCCTCTGACAATGGTGCCTCACTTCAGCGTGGGTACTACTACTACTCACCTCTGCCCTTGCAGTCACTCTGTCCAAGGGAACATCAGTACCCACAAGCAGCTGTGGCTCACCTTCAGTCTTACTGCTACAGGGTAGCTTCCTCCCTGAATTAACCACCTCACCAGTCCTGGCTGCAAGTGTACTGCTACAGGGTAGCTTCCTCCCTGAATTAACCACCTCACCAGTCCTGGCTGCAAGTGTGCGGTCTGTCTGGGTTGCCTCCAGGCTACCAAACCCACATGTTTGTCTCCAAGCCTAACTGTGTATAACTGCATGCACACATGGTACTGCATTATCAAAATCATTCCCTATCAGGACATGGTTGGCTGCTCTCCCTGACTAACTGAGTTAACAAAAACATTTTTGATATGAACTCTGAATGTTCACGGAGTGGCTGATTGAGAGTACAAACATCTTCAGTGACCACTGTACACAGGCTACAGGAATTTAATATCCATACCACTACAAGCCATTTAATATGTGATGTGGATATCCCACCACTGACAACCAATTAATATGCGATGTGGATATCCCACCACTGCCAACCAATTAATATGTGATGTGGGTATCCCACCACTGCCAACCAATTAATATGTAATGCCCATGCACTGGCCCAGTAAGCAAGGAGCCTCAGTCCTCACCACTGGCAACAGTGAGGAATGTACACAATGGTAGGATGACAAGAACACACACAGGTTTTGCTCGAACCATTCTCCAAGAGATATGGCACTCTAGTTCAGTGTTTATTTTTTCTCCTCCCACTCTACATAAAAAGCTTTAGGAACATCCTATTGGTCAGCATTACTGCAGCAGTGATGTAGTAATGAGCATAGCACAGTTGTATAAGAACTTCCATACCAGTGCATGTTCAAATTGATCACTGTTGCAGTATATACACACTTTTTTTGTTTTGCCTTTCTTTTTGGCTAAGGAGGAATCCCCTATTTGCCTACCATTCCCCCTCTTTCCCTGGATATTCTGTTTGTTATTAGCCTCAGTAATCTCCTTTGGCAAGACAGCTGTGAGGATTTTTGACTCCCACACCATGTCCTTTATGTATGAGCATTTAACCCTCATGCCTAGGTATAATGTCGGATATACAAGGAAAGTGCACCTGGACTTTAGCATACTGGACGAATGTACAGTGTCCTTGACAAGATGCATCCCATTGGGCAGCATTACTGAAACAGTGATCTAGTTGAACAACATATGTTGCCATAAGGTCATAGCTAACTGTACATTTATTTTTGGCACCAGTCAGAGCCACTGGACCAAGAACTGCTGTTATGAATATAAAAATAAAAACAAAATCAAATTGTTATAATTGAAGAAGCAGATTATTCTAGTATTTTGTATTGCTTGGTACATGAGGAGCTAGGGGTGGCAAAATTCACAGTGTAAAAGCAAATATTAAATGTGTACAGACACAACTGGACATCTCCGATATTGTGCTACGTGATAATAATTGTCAACCTTAATGCGCTGATTTATTTACAGACCAGGAAAATATCACATAACAATAAATCTAATGTAGTCCCAGTAATTGTTTTCAGAAAGAGTGGTAGTCTTCAGGATTAAATAGAATCAGAAATAAAGTAAATGAAAAGCCTAGGTGTCTTTAAGAAGAAATTAAAAACAACAAATGGATGATCAATACTGTCACAGCTGTGAGACGAGTTTTGTATTTGTTTCTATCTGCAGGATCTAAAGATGAGAGCATTGCCCATCTTTTGACAGCTGAGAAGGTTCTCTTAACAATGCCAAATGCAGAATTTTTTCTCAGTACTTAATGTAAACCAGTGTTTCTGTCAGATTAAGACTACAGAAGCCAAGCTCCAAGATTTCTACCACATGAGATCAAATAAATAAAGTTCCAGACTGTGTACGTTTAAATTTTGCATCAGAAAGGTACATATTCTGGCGTCTTACTTTTATTTTGTCTTCACCAAGAGTATTCCAGAGAGCTGTTGGATAAGTAATTGAAGGCTTCTTATCATAATTGCTAAGATCATTCTGGGGTCAGGCACAAGAAGAACATAGCAAGAGACTGATACAGCTGATAACCAGACTGAAGCAGCATATTTCAAGCTACATAACAGCAGTTATAAAATAAGAGTCACAGGTCTGAAATACATGGGTCATAAATAATAGGGACTGTAGCCTAAATTAGAAAAGGTCATAGCAGTTTATGAAAATGTCTAAGGCAGGGGATAGTGTGTGCCCTTTGCCCATAGTGTTGGGCTTCCACTACATCTGGTTGACTTCCAGCCACCCGAAGCTTCAACTTGAAAAAACAGCCAGCTGATGTTTCAGCAAGATGCAAAAAATGTATTTTTGCAGTGGGAAAGCTGGGCAAGCCCCTTTGTACCTTCTACCTTAAATATTTAGTAAATCCATGGTTGTACAGCTACAGAGAAGATTGAAAAGCCTAAAAACTCTGTATCGCTGCTGGTGCATCAACAGAAACAGCAATAGTTCTGCCTCTCAGTGGTAAGCACCAATCAGTAAGTTCCATCTCAGAGAAGTGAAGGTAAGCCATATGTTTAAGATAAAATACTATAATGTAAATCAGCAATTTGTATTGGCAACAGATGCCAATTAGAATGATATAGCTTGCTGTTCAAGAGCATTTACAGATTTACAAAAGAGATGTACTCGAGTAGAAATGGAAAATTTAAAAACAAAAAATGGGGCAAAATCAGTTCTATAATGTAACTGTTGTCCCTGTTAAAATTATTCAGAGTCTTAATAAGACAACATTTTCACTCCTGAACCAGATGAGTACCATTTCCCCCCTTGGGAGCACCTCTATACCCCTGTTGTAGTTCCTTGTGAGGAGGCTTGGCTGTCTTGGTCTCCACTGGATAACACTAGTGCTTCCACTAGGTATCACTCTATGTGGCTAGCTAGGCCACCTCCCACCCTACCAGGATGTATGAGCTGTGAAAGCAGCTGCTCACACCCATCTTCCCTGGCCAGCTCCTCCAGGCTGCCCAACTACTAATTGAACTTTGGTCATCTGTGCTGTAGTCTGGCTCTGGAATTTTCCCAGTGTCTTGGTGAAATTTGCCTTAGTCAGTATGAATGCCATCTTGGGATTTCCAGGAACATAGGTTACATCTAGTGTGAATAATGCATCAAGAAAAAATTAAGACAAATAAAATAGACCATGGCATGGCTAGCCACCTTGTAGTGTAAACATCATCTAAAGCCAATGTGACATTCTGATCCCATGAGCAAAAATGCTAAAAGGTGATTAAGAATGGTTGGATAAAATAGACAGTTGCCAATCAACTGAGAAAGCATATGTTTGAGAG
Source organism: Protopterus annectens (assembly GCF_019279795.1). Lineage (NCBI taxonomy): Eukaryota > Metazoa > Chordata > Ceratodontiformes > Protopteridae > Protopterus > Protopterus annectens. The sequence continues at coordinate 164,603,635 of NC_056732.1, read as the reverse complement.
TATGGCTGGATCTTATTTGGGAATAGTAAAGTACAAGAGATATACTGTATTGGCCTCGAATATCAACTCATATAGAGCATGCAGTACATAACATACAAAAATCCAAAGGAAGAAAGGCTAGTATACCAAGTAACAGATCATCTGCGGAGTCTGGTGGCTACAGATTTGTTTGGTGGTTAAAGAAACTGCATTGTATACATGTGGATTATTATTTCAAATACCCTAAGTAATCAGACTGACAGATACAAGTACAAGTGGGATTAGGATAAAAACATTTTCAAGTGATGATACCTGATAATTGTCATATCTGACAATGGACTGCAGTATAGTATAAGGAATTTAAGTCTGTGTGTGAGTGGGAATTGAAAGATGTAATGTCCTGTCCAAACTGGACACAGTTCAGTAGTTACTGGCGAGAACTTTCTAAACAATAAAAACATCTTGTGAAACAGAGAAGACGTAGTAGCACTGGGGTCGTCATTTCATAGTAATCTGTTGCAATCTGGTGATCCCCTGCCATTAATAAACTCTACAACAGAAGGAAGAAACTGTTGCAGAAAAAGGTAAAGTCTTAAGACTGGAAAAATTTCCTTATTAGCCTCAACAAAAAGTTGAGATCCCTAATCAAAACCTCTAAACCAGCTATGAAGGCAGAATTGCGGCAGACGCTAAAAACAACCAGAAAGCAAGCCTTCTGTAGTTATATCAAGAATCTCCATGGCAATACCCAGGTTTGCTCTGAGTTACTGCACAATGGTACCTGCTATACTGAGCCAACTTTACGCCTCTCTCCCCCACTAAACGACCAATCACAATACCGGAAGAATGCCAGGCACCCAGCATTACTGCAGCACAGGTTAAAGCTGCATTGTCCAAGAACAAGAATACAGCTTCCATGGGACCCGACAATATCCCTGGATGTGTTCTACATGAACTACAAAGTGAACTGTCACCACATCTGTGTTCCCTGCTCAATCGCAGCCTCAACTCAGGCTTTGTCCCTACCGAATGACGCACTGCTGCAGTCATCCCTCTCCATAAAGGGGGAGCGACTACAGACCCTGGGAATTATCGCCCCATTAGCCTGACGAGCCTGATATGTAAGGCTATGGAGCACATTGTCATGGAACTAATTAACAAGGATATAGGGAATCTCCAAACTCTATATTCCACGCAATTTGGTTTTGTGAAAGGTAGATCATGCCTGCTCAACCTGGTTGACTTCTCTGAGTCAGTCACCAGAACTGTGGATGAGGGTAAGGCAGTTCATACAGCCTACCTCGATCTGGCCAAGGCCTGTGATACCATTCCCTACTCAGGATTTTTTGATAAACTCATCAAACTAGGCGTCAACCCCGATATCACTAGGTGGGTTGCAAATTGGCTCACAAATAGAACCCACAGTGTGAAAGTAGCAGATTTCAAGTCAGACTGCTAACCACTCAAGACTGGAGTCCCACAGGGATTGGTCCTGGGTCCTCTCCTGTTTGGCATCTACTTCTCAGAAGTCCAGGCCAACACAGAGGGACTCTAGCTGATGAAGTTCACAGACTACTGCAAGCTGGGAGCCATTATTAATTCCCCAAGTGATGTAGACATCCTACAGAAAGGCCTCACTGAGACCAATGACTGGTGTCGAAACCATGGCCTTAAGCTTAATGCCAAAACAATGCTTCATCGTCCCCTTTGGGAAAAACTCAGTTCCCACTAAATACCGCATCTATGGAAGCCCACTGAACACTGAAGGCGTTATAAGAGATCTGGGGACACAGGTTGACAGCAACCTCTCCTTCGACCACCACATTGCCACTGTGGTCAGAAAGTCCTTCTATGTGGCACATCTCATTACCAAGAGTTTTGCATCCCGGAAGAAAGAGGTCATCATCTCTCTCTACTCTTCCCTCATTAGGCCAGTCATCGAGTATAATGCCCCATTTGGCATGTACCTCACTAGACACATGCAACAGCTGGAAAGGCCACAAAAGTACCTCACAAAGATGATCCTAGGCCTTAAACACATGTCCTACATGGACAGACTCAAAAAAACTCCAGCTATTCTCTAGCTCATATCGGCTACTAAGAGACAATCTCTGTTTGACTTACAAAGCCATGTCTGACCCATCTCTGTTAGAAATGCTACATCTAAAGAAATTCCAGTCCATCTGCACCACACGCTCCAGAGAACTCAACCTCATTACTACAATCAACAGAACATGGTGGAAGGACAGGTTCATAAGCCAGAGACTGTCCATACTCTGAAATTGACTTCCCATACATGTCAAGCAGAGCACCTCACTGGCCCTCTTCAAGAGAAATCTTGATGATGGATGAGAAATAAAAAGTTCACCCCAGGGATCACTCCAGTGGCTCTACTTGGTAGCGGCACTGGGAACTAACGTCAGGCAGCACAATCCCAGGGCACTTTCATAGGCTAGACTTGTAAAGGCTCCAGGGCCATTAGCCTAGTACACCATTATGAACCTATGAATCTCTGACCAACTCAGTTGTTAATGGGAAGGATGTTGAAAAGCTGATTGCTTGCTTCAGCTGTGTTAGTGAAGCCTGATAAATCAGCATAAGGTAAAGGTAGTGCAAAAAAGAAATCAGCAGACACTAGTATTGTTAGGGCAAAAGCTGCAGAAGACCGCCAGATTTCTAAGTTGGAGGCAGAGTAGGAACACATGCCAGGGGAATGTTTGCACCCTGAAGCTAAAATAGTTCTTAACAGTAGCTAAATCTCACTCCTTTGCTGTTTATGAGAAGGGTAGAAAACTATTTGGAAGGAATCACAGGAAGTGTATAAAGCAAATGCATTGAAGTCTGAGCTCTAGGAAGATCAGTAATCAGAATGGTCTTAGCTAGTGTTGGTGTAAGAAGCTAGTAACTTTATTAGATAAGAGTTGCAGTGTGTCTCCGGCAGACATACTTTCAAGTACAGCTATAATGCAGCAAGAACTGCCCCAAAAAGGGAGATCAGGTCTGCAGACAGAGTGATTGTATTAAGTATTCTACATGTGAAAGAAATTGGGCAAACACAGACTGCTTGATGTTTGATTATGACATTAAATACTGAAAATTCTCATTCATTAAAATGTCTTGTGAATGTATCATTTTGCTGTAAATAGCCTCTGACATTTCTATATAGAACTAAGATTAATTTGAATTTACTTTAACATAGTCTGTGCTATCTTATAGGCTATTTGTAAAATATATACTTTGTATTTAAAACAAAATAGGTTGTAGAATTATGGGGTATTTATCTTTAAAGGCTAATAAACTGTTTACAGAAAGTTATTTGTCATAAGGTATACATCTCATTCTAGTGAGTTCAGTCTAGGGTTACTAAATTCACAGTGTTTGTCTTATTTACATGCTATCCAGACCTCACAGACAGGGTTGTTATCTGTTAAATGCATTTAGAGTGGATTGCGAATGCATCTGTCAACACGTTTTATAAGGTGAGAGATAGGATGCATGTCTGTAGTATGATAGTTTTATAGATTATTCACATTTATGGAGGGGGACAACAGAGGATTTTCATACTTCAGGGTCTTAGGGTTTACTTTTGTAGTCAGAGTACAAAGTAATATTGCAGTGTGTAGATGTGGAACATAGTTAATAATGTTTCATAATGGTTAGAAGAGGCATGCAGGAAATAAATGTAAACATCAGTAGTGGTGGTGAGGATAGTGAGCTCCAGTGGCATAGAAGGATAAAACTCTGACTATGACCTAGGTGACCTAATAATGTCTGGTACCTACTGAAGCTGGCAAAGAGGGAGAGGAATGAAAGTGCTTAGCCTATTCTCTTTTATGGTGGGAATGAAGCAGCATGCTTCCATGGGTGCACACACACACACACACACACACACACACACACACACACACACACACACACACACACACACACACACACACACACAGATGTTACCACATTATACCACTCCCTGGTGGAGACTAAGTCATGCATGAATACCTGACACTGGAGGTCAGGATGTTTGCTGCCTTACACTGTTTATGTTAGTCAGCAGTGATCCTGCACCACACGTGTTACAGATCCTCCTCATGTGTGCTAGCTGGCTATGTACAAGGAGTCAGTGGCAGCTCTCAGGTCCAGTCCTCTCCCTATGTACCAACAGGTCAGTAACCCTGTGCATGTAGGGGATAAGAAATATCAGCCAGAGTACTAAGGAAGTACACAGGTAGTACTGACTTAGAGACACTGGCACAGAAGTTCAGCGCAACCAGCTGTTAGAGTACCTGCTGTTAAAAATTAATAAATAAATAATGCAAATAAAAAAGTGATAAAAGGATGGGATGTTACCATGTTGTAAATTAAAAAAAAGCTAACAGTGGCAATGAGTATATTTCTGCAATTAAGTAGTTAAGTTTTCTGTTCGTATTCTGTAGAGGTCATTTGATTCTTTACAAGGTTCTGTTCTGCAACAGCTGGCATTTGCAATAACTTCTGTTGTTTTGTGTTTAAACTTAAAAGAAAGACAAGAATCTATTGAAAAGAGAGTAGATGTATGCTACACATGTACTAAGTGAATTAATCTGAGATGGGTTTGCTATTGGATGGACAGCAGTAGCTCTAGGCTACAGTACATACAGATACGTACATGTGAAAAAGCTTTAGAACTTCATAATTTAATACCAGAAGAAACAAAGTGACTGACCCCAAGGGCAAGTATTTCTTCACCATAGAGATGGCAGAGCAAGTAAACAGAAGCAGATGCAGGAAAAGTCAGAAAAAAATTATTCTTTTTTTTGCAATAAGAGCTACCTTTTTCGGATGTTTTTCCTCCAGTGTGTAAGCATGGAAAACCAAAACACAGCTGACATTAGCAACTTGCGAGCTAGGTGAGTCATGCATGATTGGGGTAGGCGAGAGTGACTTATGTTGGCTGTTCATTCAGAGGGATAGAGACCTGAGCAGCCAAGTGCTCCGGATTGTGAGGAACACTCCGCATTTATGATTGATTTAGTCCACAGTTCCACTGTTCTGCATTGAGCAGTGGTGGCTCCACTTTGAAATTTTTGACTGGCTCGTATACTGCAATTAAAGCCAGTTGGCTTCTCGGTATGCAAGCCAATCAAGCATCTGTTCCTGATGCAAAAGGAGCCAATCGGGAGGCACAAAATGCAGCCAATCATATGTCATTGCTAGTTTTTATGCCGCTGCAATACCTTCAAAAAGGTTATTACAGGGCACAGAAAGATGCTCAGATTAATGGCTGTTAAGGAAGTCTTCATCTGACTGCACGGCATTCTCGTTGGTAATTTGTGAGCTGAGGAGGAGGATTTGTTTGAATGTTCATTTGCTCTGACCATGGATAAGAGAGAGAGGATACAGAGACAGGACAGGGAGGCACCGGTTGAACAGGATTTGTATTGGCTATGCAGTTTATCTGATACAGTGACTGTGTACTAGACCACTAACAACCTAAGTGAAAAGAGCTTGGAAAAGAGATGAAATGTGCTTTATTTGAGTCAGGATGATGTAATCGTGGTGGTGTTGCTGAGCTGCTCACTGCTGTTCCTGCCTGGGAGATCAAACTTATTTCAGACAACATATATTTATTCACATTCTCTATTCTGTTAGTGTCTCAAGATAATAGTAATAATGTGTCCCCTGATTATTTCTGGATTTGTCCCTGATTCATTTAGAGCTAGGCTGGTCAGTTTTGGAGGAAAGGTGGTGCACTGCATTTAATAAATAATTACAGGCTCCTTTTATTTTAGAAAGTGTATATTAATTCACATTCTCTTATTCTGTCAGTGTCGTGGTAGCAATATTTTAAACGTTTCTGTGATTAATTCTTTATTTGCCCCTGATTCTTCTCTGATTTGTCTTTGATTGGATGAGTGAATGGATTTAGTTGGGAGAAGATATGGAGGGGGTTGGAAAAGCAGGTGCTAAAGAGCATTTTTTTTTAATAGTTGTACTTGAATACTGTTGTGTAGCGATTTTCTACTGACTTTATTGCATTTTATCAGTGGTTTCTACTGACTTTATTTTAATTATTGACATGTGTCTTAGTGAATTGTACAAATGTACAGTATTTGCTAAATTAATACTTCTGGCAGAAAGCCTACTACAGCCAGGCCCCATGGAAGCAGTGCATGTTCATGCAGTGCAAAAAAAGTGTGTTCCACATTTTGACTGTTTGTCACACATTGCTAGGGTCTGTGCTCCACACTGGCCTCTTAAGAGGTTGAGGCTTATGAGAGAGACAGGTGCTACTGCTAACAGATGGGGTATATGTCTGCAGCCTGTAGGTACTGACAGGCTACCATTCCAGTGGTGGCTGGGAAGGGCATGAGTGAGCTGGGATTATAGTTGATGAGGCCAGCATCTCTATGCTTGTTCCACCTAGTTATAACCCCCCCCCCCAAAAAAAAAAAATAAAGCAAATAAAGAAAAACACAAAAGAAAAAAAGAAATTCCAGCTCTGAGCCATACGTTTCACACCTGCCCCTCAGCTTTTACCTCTGTTCAGTTGGGGGGGGGGTGTAGACCAAGAAATTGTTCTCTTCCTGGAGGGGGAGAGCAAGTGTGCATGTTGAGGTAGGATTCAACCACTCCCCCAGGACAGTAGAAAGGAAGAAAGGAAAGGGAGTCCAGCGGTCTTAAGGATAGTCGACTGTATGGTCCTTCCCTGACTGAAGAGAGAGAGGACTCACTTCCAAGGTTACAACAGTGTTTGGCCAAACCGCTACACAGGCAAATAAGGGAGATGAGACAAATAAATGGGTTAATTGGGAAAAAGGCAGACACCAGCAGCAAGTGGAATGTGGGCTAAAGAAAAAACAAATATGTCATATTCTGATATAGGCCACTAAAAAAAACATAAAAGTAAAGTTTAGTGGTTTACAAACAAAATTTATTTTAGTGCAGAACTCTATTGTTTAACTATTTCAAACCTACCATATTTCTTTGTAAATAAGACCTAACCAGAGAATAAGGCCTATCATGGTTTTCCAGGGTGGTCATGATATAAACCCTACCCCAAAAATAAGCCCCAGTTAAGCTTGTTAACAACACATGACGGACGTGTTGAATTCTAAAATAATATTATTGACACACGTTGACTGAGGTTATCATACTCTGCTCACCATTTTCAGACCATTCGGACACCCAACTTCTCTTTGCAGAAAATCGTAAGATTCTTTGCCTGGGAGTCCTCCACAATTCTTACTGTAACCCTAACCATCAGTCACACTTGACGGTTGAGATCCTTGGCCCATAAACACTGGCAGGCATATTTTGATCGATCAATGTACAGACAACGTGCATAAAGCACGCACACGTGATAGTGCATGGTTGTGGTTGTGCCTTCTCTTTGTAAACAGCGTCATTTTGTGTTGCCACTCCAGTCTCATAAGTCTTCAAATTAACCCCCCAGAGAAGATGAGTGCAAAAAGAAAGAGCTATTCCATCGCGTACAAGAAAGGAATCGTGGCGGACTCACGGGGAAAGAATCTGACAGCTTTCTGCAAAGGGAAGAAGTTAGATGTCCGAATGGTCCGAAAATGGTGTGCAGCGTACGATAACCTCAGTCAACAGGCCGACGAGGGAAATGCTAAGAAGTGCAAGTGTGCATCAGGTCGGCAACGATTATTTCCTGAGCTGGAAGACATCATCTGTGAGTGGATTGCTAACAGCAGGGCTGATATCCAAGCTTTTACCCTTGCAATGGCACCACAGTTAGAAATATCCCCAGAAGAATTCAAAGCATCACAACATTGGCTGGATGGCTTCCTTCACCGATATGAACTGTCTCTAAGAAGATCAACAACACTGTTCAAGCTGGAAGATACTGAAGTTATTAAATGTGCACTTGCGTTCAAGTCTTTGTTGATGGCATTGACTTTTCTAAATACCAACTCTCCAACATGATTGCTATGGATGAAACTGCAGTGTTGATGGGCCGAGGATCTAAAACAACAATTGATCAGAGGGGTGCCTTGTCAATCTACATTCCCTCCACTGGTTACGAGAGTGCACGTGCTACTTGTATTTTGGCAATTCGTCTAGATGGAAAGAAAATCCCACCTCTAATCATTAGTAAGGGCAAGAAAAATAAGACTGAACGTGTTTCAGGCATTTACATTCTTGAAAACGAAAAAGCCTGGTGCACACAAGCAGCTATAAGGAAGTGGGTCGATGTAATGCTGCCACTTGTTTTGCGAGGTGGCAAAAGAGGTCTGCAAGTCTGGGATTCAGCCAGCACTCACCACGCTAATGAAATGAAGAAAATTCCTTGCACAGAGAAGACTAGATCAAATAATGATTCCCGCAGGAATGATGCCTATCTCCAGACTCTTTATATTGCAATAAACAAGCCATTCAAGGACCATTTGCGCATGGAACTCAATGACTACATTGAAAATAGAATGGAGAGAAATCAGCATGGAAACTTTGTGAAGCCTAGCCTGCAAGAGGTCGTGACTTGGTTGAAAAATTCATGGGATAAAATCACTGACAGCTGTGTTGCTAATGCACTACGACCAGGCTACTTGGACAAGCAGTGCTCATTTAAGGAAAGCTCTATTGCTAGGCATGACAGATTGGGGCCAATGGTTCTACAGGAAATGGAGTCACAAGAAATTCAGGTCAAAATTCGGGGATTGGACACTTATGACAATGTTCCAGAAGAAGATGACATGACTGTATTTGAATAACCGTGAGAGCCAAGGTGCAGATATTCGGAAGTTGAAATGTTTGGTGCACTGTTTATGTAGAATTCTCACACAACTCTTTTAACGCGTTAGAACTGTGGTCCAATAACAGAAAAGTACGAAATAAATGTCAATTTTTGTACTTGAATAAATGTCAATTTGTGTTCATTAATAAATGTTGATTTTTGTACATGAATAAATGAATAAAGGTAGATTGTTGGACGGTGTGGGTAAATAAGGCGTCCCCTGATAATAAAACCTAATGCATATTTTGGCGGGGGAAAGAGTATAAGACCCGGTCTTATTTTCGGGGAAATACGGTAGTCTAAGTGGAATTTGCCACCTACAGACTTCCTGACTGGACATCTTTTACCTGAGTTAAAATTCTGAGAATGCAATTTTCCAGGCAACATCTAAACAAATGTACATAGCTCAAAAAATTGTAAAATTTACCAAAAAAAGTTAAAATGCAAAGGTTATTCAGCACATACTCCTCCTCACAATGGGGATCCTAATACGTCAGTCAGACACAGTAGGTAATTTTAGACTGTGCAAGTAATTTTGTACTTACTGTAATTATGTAAATAAATAGATTCATAGGTGTGTACTAGGCTAATTGGCATGGGGCCTTTACAAGCCTAGCCATAGGATTACCCTAGCATTGTGCCACCCAACCTTAGTTCCCAGTGCTTCTGTCGAGTAGAGCCACTGGAGTTATCCCTAGGGTGAATTTTCTATTTCCCATCCACTCATTGAGATTTCTCTTGAAAAGGATCAGTAAGGTGCTCTGCTTGACGTGTATGGAAAGTCTATTCCATAGCATGGGCAGTCTCTGGGTTATGAACCTGTCCCTCCAGTACATTCTGTAGATTGTGTTAAAGAGGTTGAGGTTTCTGGAGCGTGTGGTGTGGAAGGATTGGGATTTCTTTAGATTTAGCTTTTCTAACAGAGCTGTATCAGACATGGCTTTATAAGTCAAGCAAAGATCACCTCTAAGTAGGCGATATGAGACAGATAATAGTTGTAGTTTTTTTAGTCTGTCCATACAGGACAAGTGTTTAAGCCCTAGGATCCTCTTTGTAAGGTACTTTTGCGGCCTCTCCAGTTGTTGCAGGTGCCTAGTGAGGTATATGCCAAATGGGGCATTGTATTCGATGACTGGCCTAATGAATGAAGAACAGAGGGGAGACAATGACCTCTTTCTTCCTGGATGCAAAACCCTTAGTAATGAGATGTGCCACATAGAAGGACTTTCTGACCACAGTGGCAATGTGGTGATCAAAAGAGAGGATTTGTCAATCTGTGTTCCCAGATCTCTTATAATGCATTCTGTGTTCAGTGGACTACCATTGATGTGGTAATTCATGGGAACAGAGTTTTTCCCAAAGGGGTTGTTGACACATTTTTTGGCATTGAGCTTAAGGACATGGTTCTGACACCAGTCGTCGGTCTCAATGAGGTCATTCTGTAGGATGTTAACATAACTTGGGGAGTTAATAATAGCTCCCAACTTGCAATTGTCTGCGAACTTTGTCAGCCAGAGTCCCTTTGTGTTGGCCTGGACTTCAGAGAAGTAGATACCAAACAGGAGAGGACCCAGGACCGAACCCTGTGGGACTCCACTCGTGATTAGCGGCAGTCTGACTTGGAGTCAGCTACTTTCACACTGTGGGTTCTATCTGTGAGCCAATTTGCAACCCACCTAGTGATATAGGGGTCAGTGCCTAGCTTAGTGAGTTTTTCTATGATTCCTGAGTGGGGAATAGTATCAAAAACCCTGGCCAGATCAAGGTAGGCTGTATGAACCAGCTTGCCTTCATCCACAGCTCTGGTGACCGACTCAAAGAAGTCAACCAAGTTGAACAGGCATGATCTACCTTTCACAAAACCAAACTGTGTGGGATCCAGAGTTTGGAGATTCCCTATATCCTTGTTTATTAGGTCTGTAATGATGCATTCCATAGCTTTGCATATCAGACTCATCAGGCTAATGGGGCTATAGTTCCCAGTGTCTGTAGTCGCTCCTCCTTTGGTGAGAGGGATGACTCTAGCAGTGCGCCATTTGGTAGGGACAAAGCCTGAGGTGAGGCTGTGATTGAACAGGGCACACAGGTGAGGTGCCAGTTCACTTTGTAGTTCCTGTAGAACACAGCCAGGGATATTGTCAGGTCCCATAGAACTGTTTTCTTGGCCTTGGACAGTGCTGTTTTAACCTGTGCAGCAGTAATACTGGGTGCCTGTCAATGTACTGGTATTGTGATTGGTCCTTTGTGGGGGAGGGGTATAGTTGGCACTGAATCAGTCAGCCAGCATATTGGCAGTATCTGCTGGCTCAGTATAGGAGGTACCATTGTGCAGTAGCTCAGAGGAAATCTGGGTATTGCCATGAAGATTCTTTGCATAACTATAGAAGGCCTTGTGGTTGCCTGTACTATTTGCTTTAATTCTTATTTCATAGCTAGCTTTAGAGGATTTGATGAGGGATCTCAACTTTTTGTTGAGGCTGATAAGGGAGTTTTTCCAGTCTTGGGACTTCACCTTATTCCGCATCAGTTATTTCCTTCTGTTGTAGAGTTTGTTTATGGCAGGGGACCACCAGATTGGCTTCCTTTATTTGGAGGAGAGTGTCTTGGTTCTATTGGGTATGGCAAGATCCATGCATTTGTGTATTTGTTCGTACAGTGCATTGGTGTATGATTCGGTGATCATGCAGCTATTCTCCATTTGCATGGTTGCCATGAAGTCAGCCACCTCTGTTTTTAGGAGCCCAAAGTTAGCTTTGGAAAAGATTTCCATGGTGGTTACCTTTGCGGGGATGTTGATTTCCAAGGTGATTAGTTTGTGGTCAGATCTAACCAGGGAGGAGTTGACTATTGGTGTAGAGCAACGGTTGTCCATGTTAGTAATGACCAGGTCAAGGATGTTGCTACCTCTAGTGGGAGTAAGAATGAGCTGGTCCAGGGCATTGGAATTAATGAATTCCAGGAAACGTTGGGCAAGTGTATTGGTACATGAGTAGTTTTCCCAGTTAATGGAGGGGTAGTTGAAGTCGCCCAGTATGAGCGTGTTAGGTTGGTCCCTAATATTCTCCAGGGTGCTTAGGAACATGGAGTGTGAGTCTTGGGACATGGTTGAGGACCTATATCAGGCTACGTCCTGATTTGCTGTCTTACCCAATGTTAGCTGCACCTGAAGTATCTCTGATGCGTTATGTTGGGCTACCAGTCTGGAAGTGTGCACATCCTTTATGAATATGGAAACGCCACCACCTTTGGAGCTTTAGCCCAAGTTCTGGGGCCGAAAGGTATGGAATGAGATATAGCTTGGTAGCACAGGGGTGCTTTCTGCTGCCTTGAACCAGGTCTCTGTTAGGCACAAGTGTCGATGTTCTCCATTTTAAGGAGTGCTTCGAGCGAGTGCATTTTGAGATTTAGACTTCTAGCATGAACAGCATGACCCTTAGGTTGCATTTGTTTGTTACTATTATTTTGGTAATTTGGTCTTTGGAACACCGCCTAAAAAAGGCACTATAGGGGTGGCAAGAGCCGTGGCCAGTATCTGGAAGACCAGGAGTGACAGATGCAGGCCATCTCTGGCAAAGCATCGAGGACTGTCATTCATGTCATCCCAGGCAGACAGATACTGGATCCCCTTAGAATGACACCAGAAACTTGACCAATTGTTAATATTTCTGTAACTGTAGTAGGCAATCAGTCTTGAGTTTTGTATTTGCAGATGTACTCCATGTTTCACTGCAAAGCAAGTTTATAGAGGTCACTCTTTTTTTGAGATATTTGCATATTTATGAATCTTTTGCATATTCAATGGAAAAATAATGTAAATATCTGCAAAACAGTGCTAGTTGGACACCAGTGATTAGTGCAGAGATTTTTTTCAGCATTGCGTATGCTTTTATTTGATACCAGGGAGTACCATATAAACACCCACTGGTTCAAGTTATTAATATCATTATTAACATGCAGTGTGACATAATATTTCTGGAAAATAACCCCAGTTTCCTCTGGTACAGAGTACCCAACTTGTCTATGAAGCAATTCCTGACCTCTGTGGTGACTGGAAATGTGAAATGCTTTTCTGCACTGTGTCCAGGTGAGAATGCCAGAGATATTTACAGAAATATGGTATTTATGTAAATATGCATATTGTATTCCTGAAGAAGTATAACATCTGCAAAATGCTAGTAGGTAGACAGGAGGTTCCAGTGCCAACTTCTACAGCATTGTGTAAGCTTTAATTTGAAACCCTAAAGTACCATATGCACTCTTTGTGGGTCAAGTTATTATCAGAAATATTAATGTGCCATGAAAATAATCATGCTTTATTTGTTTAATTAGCAATCGTGTGCTGAACTGGCCTGTAAAATCCTGCTCCACAATGCTATTAAGTGGACAGTGCCTGACGTATTTGCATGAATATTATATTTGTGTGGTTGCATATTTTATTGCTACTGAAGTAGAAATATCTACAAAGCAAGGGTAGTTGACATTATTTAGTGATTCAGTAATTAGCCTGAGTGCCATAATTTTTACAAGGAAGAAACCAAAAAATATAAATAATCAGAGACATTTGAGAGGTACATCACACGCACATGCACACACACACACACACACACACACACACACACACACACACACACACACACACCTGTGTTTATATACATGAAAACTTGCTAGAATAATAAGATCTGATGTTGTCCTCTTCATTCCTCCTTACAATTGGGTCTCGAGTTCAGCCACATTTTCCAGAGTTGGATCCCACTCTCGAGCTCCTCCCCTTGCCCATAATGCACTACACCCACCCAAGACCCTCAGATCTTGTTTGTTGCTTCAGAAACTGGAAGTGGATATGTGCCCTCGAGCATTTTTGATAGTTGGATAGCTAAGTACACAAAACTTCCTTTCTTCTTTTTTCTTCCCCTTTGCTAGGTTATTTCTTAAATCCATTGTGTGTGGAGTACATTCATCCCTCGTTGTCTCTTATCCGGTAGCAGGACTTTGAATTAGTTCTGTGTGTGCAGATAGCCAAAAGACCACTCTTGTTAGTGGTATTGAAATATTCTTTGTTAATGTTAAACTTTAACTTTCACTCGTAAAAAAAAAAGTTGTAGCCTTGGTAGTGATCTTTTCTTTAGTGCTAAACCATGTGGGTTGTTGAGTGTGTTCATTGCTTTTGGTGGATTTTAGTGCCAGGTTTCACTTTGTTCAAGTTGTGTCTGACAAACCCTCCCCAGGTTTCAAGCATTGCACTTCTTGTGGGCACAAGATCCCCAACTAAGATGCCCACAAGAAGTGTGTCTGCTGTTTAGGTGCTGATCACCTTAAAGCTGCTTGCGAAGTTTGTATGTCCTTTAACCCACATGCCCTAATAGATAGGTGCAATAAACTAATATTAAGGGGCCTTCTTCCTTCTTCAGCCTCTGAGGCTGAGACCCCCCTCTGTGACTTCATCCTCTTCATCTAAAGAGGCTATGAAGAGGTTTGTCTCTGCTTCCTGAGAGACCCCTTGGTGCTAAAATCCAAAACTAAGAAAATTTGAGATCCAAACTCCATGGATCCTAAGAAAGCTTCCTCCTTATCGGATCCACAAGCCTCCTTGGATCCGATGAGGTAAATACACTGTCATCTGCTTCCTATTTGGCTCCAGTTTCAGATCCTAGGACTCTGGATCTGAGACCTCAGAGCAAGTCCTCAGGCCAGTCAGGAAAGTCCCCTTCACCCAAGTTGAAACGCTGCAGACCTACCTTGCCGGCTTCTTCCAGGTCCTCTAGAAGGTGGTCCCAAGCAGACATGGACAGGATTATGAGGAAGTTCCTCAAGGCCCAGATTCAGATGGGGGTAGTGTCTTCTCCATCTCCTATTGGATCAGTGAGCTACCTGGCCCATACCATCAGGACTTCTTCTCCGGTCCGACCCTCAGCTTTGGAGTTACAGGTTTCAGAACCTCCAAGAGTATCGCCTTCAGTGCCGGGGAAGCCACCTTCCTCAACTCCGATGGTGCCTGATCAGCTCTGTTCCTATTCCTTTGGAGCAGAGCGGATAGTGGAACCCAGGTGTTGGCATTGGGTCCAGGGGAGTGGGGTCAGTTCCATCTTTGTTTGAGCCTTCCCTTACCCTGGGTGCTTTGGCCCTCAACAGCTTGGATCCGATTCCTTCTGGAGTTCATGGATCCTGTGCAAGTCCTGGCCACCTACCCTTCATTGCTTTTGCTCTGGGGGAGGAGGAGAGAGGCTCTCCAGGTCCATCAGCCTTCCAAGTAGCAGAAAAGGTTTTCTCCCGTGATAGAGAACCATCATCTCATATCCTGCAGCCTGCTGTCATACCCCCATTGGGTCGGGGTCTTGAGCCTACTCGTTCTGTCCTGGCCATTCTGAGCAATCTCCAGGATCTCCCTGCCCAGAAGGGATCCCCTTCTTCTGATATTTTGCCTGTGTACTCCGCAGAGGAAGTCCCTTAGAAGAAGATGTGCAAAAGGAGGCACATTTACTGCCTGATGGACACTGACTTTGATGAGGGAGAAGGATCGATCGCCTCCTGATGATGTCTCCTTCAGAGACATTCTAGAAATCCAGAAGCAGAAAGATGGGTGGTCTGTCCAGCCTCCTCCTTCTGAGGAGTTAGTGTTCTTGGAGGCTTTTGGGGTGGCCCATCTGCATCTTGGGTGACCCCCCCCCGCCGGTAGAACTCGTTGATTTAGTTTCCTGCTGGACATGGAAGTAAGCAGATACCATTGAGCCCATCCCGAAGCACCCCAGTAGATTCATGGTCCCACCATCTGATAGTAAACGCTGGAGTAAGGGCCCTATAGCTGATGCCATTGTGGTGTTGGCGGCCACTAAGAAAGTGCTGGCAGAAGAAAGTGCCATTGTCCATCAGCCTAACAAGGAGTCTAGAGTGTTAGTCAGGTTCGGAAAGTGCATTTACACCTCAGATACTTTTGCGCTGTGGTCATTAAATTATCTAGCTCACTTTAGAGATCGGATCTATGAGCTTTTAGCCTCTCCTCCTGAGTCCATGCCTGCAGAGGAGCTTAAGAAACTTTTTCTCAAGCTGACCACTCTGTTGTCCATTGCTGATTCTTCAGTGAGGTTAATCTCCCATACACCGGAAGGTACCTCATGACCTGTTGGTTCAGGACACACCTGGATGAGACTATGATTTTGCAGAACCCTTTAAAGAATCCTTTGTTAATGTCCCCCTTTGATGGCTCATCACTCTTTGGGCCTTTGGTTAGGGATACGCTCACCTGCAGCAAAAAGGATGGGAAGACCCTTTCTGCCATAAGAATCAAATTTTCTACACCTCAGAGGTATTTTCCGAGGAACCAGCATGGAGGAAAGAAAATGTGGTTCTGTAAGTGCCAAGGGCCTGTCCCAGACTCACGCAGGGACACCTCCTCCAGAGGCAGAGCATTTAATGATAGACATTACCCTAGAGGCAGAGGAGGTCCACAGAACCAGGGCTTCAGAGACACATTCTCTGACAAGCCCTGTCAGGGCTCCTGAAGCACTGCCTGACTCTCCATCTCTGGAGGTAGTCAGGGTTGACTTTCTTTGCACCCAGAAGCCTGGACACACTTGACAAAAAATTCCTGGGTGCTAACCATAATATACTGAGGCTACCACTTTCCCTTTTTCCTACTCCCTCCAAACACCAGCAAGAAACTCCCTGATGTGCCACACATTCAGAGGTAGAAGGCAGCCCAAGAAATTCAAAAGTTGCTGCAAAAAAAGAGTCATCCAAGAGGTCCCGACCAAGTAGAGAGGATTCGGAACTTACTCCTGCTTCTTTTTGGTGCCGGAAAAGACAGGGGACCTAAGACCCATACTAGATATAAGCAGTTTGAATCTTTATGCAAAGAATTTGAGGTTCCAAATGTTTACAGTTCAGTCCATTCTGCCCCTTTTGCACAAGGACGATTGGATGCGCTCAATAGATCTCAAGGATGCATGCTATCATATCAAAAGAGACAGGTGCTCCAGGAGATGTTCACCAGATGCATGGCAGTCATAGCAGCTCAAATTAGACTCAAAGGATTCCAGATGTTTCCATACTTAGACAATTGGCTTCTTATTGCTCCCACAAGGCATCAACTTTCTCCATGCCACAGATTATCTGATTCAACTCTCACACTCCCTGGGCATTACCATAAATTTAGAAAGCCCTATCTGACTCCTATGGAGAATCTAGAGTTCATCCCTCTTCCCTAAAAAGCCAGTCCATCTTGCCTGAATGACTACAAACCTGTTGGTTTAACTTCTAACGTCATGAAATGTTTTCAGTGGTTTGTTAAAAAGCACCTGTCAGCAATTCTCCCATCAACCTTTGGTCCTCTGGAGTTCGCTTATTGGGCAAACGAATCCACTGCAAATGCCATATAAAAATATTTATTTATTTTATTTAACATTTGTATGGGTGGCATTGCACCTCTCACTTGACCATCTAGAGGGAAAGAACAACTATGTCAGACTATTGTTCATAGACTTCAGTTCGGCATTTAATACTGTGGTTTGATGCAACTTACTGATAAGCTAGTCAGCCTTGGAATTAACATGCACCTTTGTAACTGGATCTTAGACTTCTTGATCAACAGACCACAGAGGACATGTGTAGGAAATAACACCTCGGGGTAAATAATTCTCAACACCGGTGTTCCTCATGGATTTGTACTCAGCCCGCTACTGCTCACCATCCTTATCCACGACTGTTCTGTAAAATACAGCTCCAATCATATCAAGTTTGCAGATGACACCACAGTCGTAGGCGTCATCAAAGAAGACAATGAAAGAGCATACAGAGACAAGGTCAGCTTTCTGATTGACTGGTGTTTTTAGCTTTTAGCTAAAAGTCTTTCAGAGTGGTGTTGAAAGATGGGAGGGACGGTATAGACCTGATGGATACAGGTATGGAGTTCCAGGCCTTATCAACCTTGTACAAGTACAAGACAATGCCCAGCAGATTTGCTAGGTTTGTAGATGGACAGGAATTTTTGGTCAGTGGATCACAATGACCAACTGGGAACACAGTTGTGTAGAATGCTTTTTAGTGCTGGACAGGCAGATGGATGCTGTATAATTTTATAGGTGGTAAGACGTTATGTGCAAGTTCTAAATAATTTAATCTTTTGTTATAGTTTTAATTTTTGTGAAGCCTGGAGGTTAGTAAGGATGGGAGTGCCTTAAAGAAGGGTGGGGAGAAGATAAGTAGTGGCAAGTGTAGTTTTAGCTGCATCTGTGAGAGTTTTTGGCTTTGTAAAGCATCCCTAGTTTTTGATAAGTTTTTCTTATACAATTTTGTATGTGCAGGCTGAATGTAAGATAATCATCCACTATCTCCCCCTAATAGTTTACTATGAGAAGTGACATCAGTGGTTGTATTATCAAGAAAAAGGACTTTTTTTCCATGAGAGAGGAATTCGGGGGAAAAATCACTTTTGTTTGTATAGTTAGTTTGAAAACATTCCCTATTTAAACAAACTAGTTTCCAAATTCATATCAGTACAGAGCTTCTTGGCTATGGTGAAGGAAAGGGCACTGCCTCTAAAAAGAACCGGGAGATTACCATACAGTATGGTATTGAGAGTACAATGGCCAAAAGAAAGAGTGTAAAGATAATTAAAATAAATGGTCCTAGACATAGCTAGTGTTGGAGACTTGAGACTCTAACCTAGCTACTCCTGGAGTAGTTGGAGAAGCACTGAATGCATGTTTTGGTTAAAGTTGCATTTCATTAATTAATCCAGTAGAAGAAGTGGTATGAAAGCACATATTCCTTCTTCTAGTCTACAGAGGTGGTCCCTATTGGCATGTTAAGGTTGGTGTTGCAGTATAATATGAGTGTGAGCAGTGTGGCATGAGTGTTTTACCTGTCCCAATGTCATGACTTTTTTCCCTCTATAGACCATAGGTATTTAAGAACCTGGGATAGTTGCCATCTGCACCTGCCTTGCTGTGAGATGTGAATTTCTTAGAGACCTTATTTCTTCGGATTCATAGGTAGGTACAAGGCTATTGGCCCTAGGCCTATACAAGCCTAGCCATATGGATTCCCTGTCTATCGGCACTTACAGAAATTTATTTTCCTGCACCCCTGTCAAGCAGAGCCACCAAAGTGATCCTCGGGTGAATTTCCTATTTCCCATCCAGTCGTCAAGATTTTTCTTAAAGAGGGCCAAAGAGGTGCTCTGCTTGACCTGAATGGGCAGCCTGTTCCAGAGTATGGGAAGTCTCTGGGACAGGAACCTAGCCCTCCAGCAAGTATTGTTTATTGGGGTGACAAGGTTTAGGGCCCTGGAGCGTGTGGCTTGGATGGATTGGGATTTTTTTAAGTGGAGCAGGTCCAACATTTGTGGGTTTGACATGGCCTTGTATGTTAGGCAGAGATCACCTCTGAGTAGGCGATATGAAACAGAGTAGAGCTGGAGTTTTTTGAGGTGGTCTGCATAGAGTAGATGTTTTAGGCCAGTGATCCTCTTTGTGAGGAATTTCTGTAGCCTTTCCAGCTGTTGCAAATGTTTCGTGAGGTACATACCAAACGGGGCGTTGTATTCTAGAATAGGTCTAATGAGGGATGAGTAGAGGGGAACAATGACCTCCTTTTTTCTAGATGAGAAGCCTTTTGTAATTAGGTGGGCCACGTAGAAAGATTTGCTGACTACTGTGGCAATGTGTTTATCAAAGGAGAGACCACTGTCCACCTGTGTCCCAAGGTCTCTTATTACACTTTCGGTGTTAAGTGGGCTACCACCTCTGTGGTAGTTAAGGGCACTTGGGTTTTACCGAAGGGGATGACTATGCATTTTTTGGTGTTGAGCTTGAGGCCATGGCTCGGAGACCAGGCATCTATATCAGTGAGGCCCTTTTGTAGAATGTCCACATCCTTTGGGGATTCAATAATAGCTCCCGGCTTGCAGTTATCTGCGAACATTGTTAGCCATAGGCCTTCAGTGTTGGCTTGAACTTCAGAGTAGTAGATGCCAAATAAGAGCGGATCTAGGACTGAGCCCTGTGGTACTCCACTTGTCACACGTCTAGTGCTGGATTTGGAGTCAGCTACTTTGACTATGTGGGTTCTGTCAGTGAGCCAGTTTGCAACCCATCTAGTGACATAGGCATTAATGCCCAGTTTGGTGAGTATGTCTAAGATTCCTGAGTGGGGGATGGTGTTAAAGGCCTTGTCAAGGTGCAGATAGGCTGTGTGAACCACCTTATCCTCATTCACGGCTCTGGTAACTGTTTCAAAGAAGTCAGTCAGATTTAGGAGACATAATCTACCTTTCACGAAACCAAACTGTGTGGGGTCCAGAGATTGGAGGTTTCCAATGTCCCTGTTTATGAGTTCCATGATGATACATTCCATGGCCTTACAGACCAGACTCATCAGACTTATGGGGTGGTAGTTACCAGTGTCCGTGGCGGTCCCCCCTTTATGGATTGGGATAACTGTAGCTGTGCGCCATTCAGTGGGCATAAAGCCTGAGGTGAGGCTAAGATTGAACATGGTACATAGGTGGGGTGCCAGTTCATTTTGTAGTTCTTGTAGGACACAGCCCGGGCTGCTGTCTGGTCCCATGGATGCTGTATTCTTGGCTTTGGCTAGTGAAATTTTTACCTGTGCAGCCCTGATTACCGGGACTTGGCATTCTTCCAGTATTGAGATCGGCCCTTTGGGGGTTGAGAAGGGGGTGAAACTGGCACTGAACCTATCTGCCAGAATGTTGGCAATATCAGTTGGATCAGTATATTTGGTGCCATTGTGCTGTAACTCAGAGCAAATCTGAGTGTTGCCATTGAGGTTCTTGAAATAACTGTAGAATGCCTTGTGGTTGTCTTTAGAATCTGTGGCAATTTTGTTCTCATAACTAGCTTTGGAGGATTTTATGAGGGATCACAGCTTCTTACTGATGCTGACCAGGGAATTTTTCCAATCCTGGGTTTTTATTCTTTTCTGCAGGAGTTTCTTTCTTCTGTTGTATAGTTTGTTTATGGCCGGGGACCACCAGATTGACTTCCTTTTTTTGGAAGATAGCATCTTGGTTCTATTTGGGATGGCATGGTCCATGCACAAGTGTATGTGTTCATGCAATGCATTAGTGAAAGATTCTGTGTACTCGCTTTCACATTCCATGTGCATGGGTGTTGTGAAGTTTGCCACTTCAATCTTGAGAAGCTTGAAGTTGGCGTTGGAGAAAATTTTTAAGGTCGTTACCTTGGTGGGGGGTGGAGGTGGGATGTGGATGTCTGGGGTGATTAGCTTATGGTCAGATCTGACCAATGAGGAGCTGACCTGTGGAGTGGAGTATCTGTCTCCCATGTTAGTAATGATCAGGTCCAGGAAATTTGTGCCCCTGATGGGGGTATGGATAAGCTGGTCCAAGGCATTGGCATTTATGAATTCCAAAAAATGTTGAGCAAATGTGTTGGTACTTGAGTAGTTTTCCCAGTCAATGGTGGGGTAGTTGAAGTCACCTAGTATTATGGTGTTTGGTTTTACCTGAATATTTTCCAGTATGTTGAGAAAAGTGGAGTGGCAGTCTTGGGGCATAGTGGGAGATCTGTAGCAAGCTACAGTTTGGATTGCAGTCTTGCCTAGTGTTAGTTGCACTTTGAGAATTTCAGATGCATTATGTTCCAAATACAACAAAGGAAGCAACAACTCAGGAACCAAATTGATGGAAGGAATATGGAAAACTGCTCGTACAACAGGAATGTAGTCACAAAAGATTTATTAGAAAAAAACACAACTCCTGGTTAAGCGCTTTCGACTGTACCCCAGTCTTCATCAGAACAATAAAATACAACAAACATTTGATATATATACATATCCCTTAATTGTATAATGATATAATAGGTGAAAAAGTCCGCCAAAAAATTAAAGAGACATAGCAATTGTTCACATGTACTATAAGCTATTCACATACCTTGAAACATAATAAATCAAGGAACTAACTACTAAATATGTTACATAAACACTATTATAAAAATGTGTGAGTGAGAATAATTGTGTAATAATAATATTTATATATAAAAAAAAAAAAACTATGATTTTATAAAATCTATATAAATATGATTATATGTATGTTAAAAATGCTAATAAGACCAACAACTCCAACTGGGTGTGTGCAAATAATGGATATATCCGACACATATAAAATGCAGACTATATAAACACATTCTATTCACTACTATACTAACTACATATGTACACAGTTAAGAATAGACACCTATATGCTATTCTAAAGCTAAAAAAGGTTTGATACTAATAAAATCATTAAGACCAGGCGGTCTCGTGGAATCTGTTAAAATTTGCCATTTACTCTCACATTGTGCCAAACTCATTTTCCAATCTCCTCCAAAAGGTGTGTCAGTCACCTGATCAATAATAGAAAATAAAAAGCTGTGGTCATCACCCTTCTCTAATATGTGCCTATATAATGCATTTTTAGTATCACGTTTACCTATTTTATAAAGATGTTCATAAATACGCTTTTTCAGCTGCCTCTCTGTCTTACCTATATAATGTGCATTACATTTTATACATACAGCTAAATAGACCACCTGCTTCGTATTACAATTTCCTTTCCTACATTTAATAAAAGTATGACAGATGTCATCCAACTTAATTACCTTGTTCAGGTTGATGTATTTACATTGTTTGCAATTTCCACATTTGGTTGTACCCTTAAATATGTCATTTGCTTGTGTGTTGTAACCAACTCTTTCCAATAACTTTTTCATATTGGGGGCTGTCTTATATACACATCTTGGTTTGGAACCTAATATTTGTTCCTTATCCATGACAACCAATGTCTTCCAATGTCTTTCTAAAATTTCCTTAATAATATATGTACTTGGAGTATACATAAGTATACAAACCCTACCTGATGTATCACTATGCAAACCCACCTGTTTATCCAATTTGTAACATCCTAATAAGGGTTTGTACTTAATTCCCCATTCGTTCTGTACATATCCAATAACATCCATAACCATCTTTTCAGGATAAGCTCTGCTGATGAACATTTCCCTGATGATGTTAAGTTCACTATGCAAAATCTGTGTATTTGATGACATTCTCGCTGCACGTATGCATTGCCCTTTAATCACATTTTTGAATACATGTGGGGGGTGGTTACTACTGTAATGAACATAGTCATTCGAAAATGTAGGTTTCCTATAAATTCTGGATGTAAAACCTCGTGTATCATGACTCAAAAGTACATCCAAAAATGAAATTTCTTTATAACTATAGTCATAAGTAAATTTCAAAAAGTCAACTGTATTGTTTAAATAGAGCATAAATTCATGTAATCTATCCACTGATGCTTTCCACAATATGAAGATGTCATCCAAATATCTGACATATAATACAATGTCTTGAAAAAATACACTCTTAAACACATGTTCGGATTCCCAATCTGCCATCACCAAATTCGCGAAAATGGGAGCGTAGGCTGCTCCCATAGCCACTCCCTTAGTCTGTCTAAAGTACTCCCCTTGAAAAGAGATATAGTTGTAGTCTAACACTAATGACATCATGTCACAAATTAAACTAACCTTCTCCCATGATAAATCAGAATACTTTTTAAAACGTCTTTCGAAGTATTCTAAGCCCTCTATCTTCGGAATGCTGGAAAAAAGATCAATGACATCCACTGTCAAATAAATCAAATTTGAACTCCATTTATCAATAGTTATTTCGCCCAAAAACCTCCACAAATCCTTTATTATATGGGGGATGTTGTCATAAACCTTCTTAAGCCATCTGTCGATCAATTTCCCTATGTTGAAGGTTTTGGACCTAGAACCTGACACAATGGGTCGAAAAGGTGGATGTTCAATTGATTTATGTACCTTGGGAATACCTACCATCTTAGACAGCACTGGATGGTCTACTTTCACATAAGAGTATGTATCATTGGATATCCTATTATCAATAAGATACTCTTCAATTATAAGGTCTATGCGCTTATGACCAATATTAATTTGGTTCAATGAAATATTCTCATAATTTCCTGAATTATATAAAATATTGTATATCTCTTGATAATATTCATCAGTGTAAAATATCACAGCTCCACCTCCTTTATCGGGTTTCATTACCCTAATTTCTCTATTATTCAAAATATCAAGCAAACTTTTTCTTTCCATCCATGTTAAATTGTCAGGTGTGGAATTCCCATAGATTTTCATCTTGTTATATGTCCAGTATATATTATTATATATATATTATTCTCACTCACACATTTTTATAATAGTGTTAATGTAACATATTTAGTAGTCAGTTCCTTGATTTATTATGTTTCAAGGTATGTGAATAGCTTATAGTACATGTGAACAATTGCTATGTCTCTTTAATTTTTTGGCGGACTTTTTCACCTATTATATCATTATACAATTAAGGGATATGTATATATATCAAATGTTTGTTGTATTTTATTGTTCTGATGAGGACTGGGGTACAGTCGAAAGCGCTTAACCAGGAGTTGTGTTTTTTTCTAATAAATCCTTTGTGACTACATTCCTGTTGTACGAGCAGTTTTCCATATTCCTTCCATCAATTTGGTTCCTGAGATGCATTATGTTGCCAACAAGCCTGGAGGTGTGGATAGTCTTAATGAATATGGACACACCTCCACCTTTAGTGTTCCAGTCCTGATTGGGTGGCCGAAAGGTGTGATATGAGTTGTATCCTGGTATAGTCTGGGTGCTGTCTGGAGCCTTGAACCAGGTTTCTGTCACTGCACAGATATCAATGTTCTCCATTTTAAGGAGTGCTTTGCGTTGGTGCATTTTGTGGTTGAGACATCTAGCATTGAGTAACATTACCCTCCGGTTATAGTGGTAGTTTTGTCATTTGAACTTTGCCTAAAAAAGGCACAATAGGGTTGGCAAGGGCCTTGGCCAGTAACCTGAATCCCAGAGGCAACAAGTGCAGGCCATCTCTGGCAAAGCATTGTGGCCTGTCGATCATGTCATCCCAGGCAGACAGATACTGGATCCCCTTAGAATGACACCAGAAACTTAGCCAATTGTTGAAGTCAATAACTTTGTCCCTGTACTGTGGTATCATTCTGGGTGAGGCCAGGATGCTACTCAGGGCTAGGGTCTTGCCTGACTGGACTACCAGATCCGAGAGCTCCTCCATGTCTCATTTCATGTAGTCCAGGGAGGTGCGCCCCAGGTCATTCACACCAACATGGACTATGACAAAGTCATAATCATACCTGTTGTGGAGTGACGTGAGTGCATGCATTATGTGGTGAATCCTGGCACCTGACAAGCAGCTGACTGTAATCTTCTCTCTAGTCAGACTGGTGAGCGGGACATCAGTAAGCCTGACTGTAGAGTCACCTATGACTAGTGTGCTGGGTACTTTGTTTTTGCCTTATGGGCTATTGCTGGATGGCACACTGGTGTTTTGGGCTATGTGCTGCTTTGGTTGTGTTGGTGGGTGGTGGTTGTTTGTGTATCTATTTTGGGGTCTCTGTTTCCTGTTTAGATTTACATTGAGAATCTCCGCTTATGTAGGTGCATGTTTGGCATTGCTATTTGTTGGTATTGGTGGTAAAGGTTTTGAGGGACTATGTGTTGAGTGTGGTGTTGTGCGGGTGTTGACCTTCTCCTCCTGACTGATTACTTCAGTCTTGGTTGAAGAGAGCTTGGCTTCCAGCTTGGCTATATAAGTGCATCTCTTGCAGGTTTTAGTGTTGGGTGGTAGGAGGAGAGAGTTGTCTGTGTACTTGAGGCAATTGCTACATTGCCCCAAAATGCCCAGATTCACCAGGTGGACAGGAGAAAACACTGGGAGCTGACCCTTGGACATGCCTTGATAAGAGCTTATTTAATTTAAGTACTAGAACTGTTTTCCTGCTTACTAGGCAAGGAAGGTTGAGTGCTACAGCAATTTAAGGATGATATCGTGCTTACAAGTAGCTCTGAGCTATTTCTGGGTACAAAGCCAAGTTAGAGTGCTGATACTTGAGAGACTGACTAGATCTTAGGGAAAATTTGAAGAGCAGACCTTCTGGCTCTGGTAATAGATTTAACTATGGCTCAGCGGCGCTGAGTGATACGCAAACCCACGCAAACACGGATTTTAAAGCAGGAAGTTGAAAGGGATGGAAGCAGCCCAAAACAGCCAATAGTACAACAAAGCTAGAGCTGGAAATCACTCCGCTAGTGATAGATAGGCTGTTCAGAGCTTACCACTGCCACTGACAGGCTGCAAGACTTCCTTCTATCTCTGCAATGTCTGGTCCACTCCCAACACAAAACACAGTCCTGAAATCAGCAAATCTGAGATCTGGACTATACTGGTTTAAAGAAAAGGCAGGAAACGAGAAGTCAGATAGGATTTTTGTAGTAGTTTTTTTTTTTTTAAATAGGGAGGCAGAAAATGCAGAAGCAAAATACACTTATAAAGCTCTAAAAGGCTTGCGCACTTGAGTATGTAGCCTGTAACCGTAAATACAATTTAAAACAAACCATCTAGTAAAGCGCAATGTATAAAACCGGCACAGATGCAGTTAAATAATTTAACACAGTCGTAAAACACTTACGACAAGATGCGGCAGGTAATGAAAAGATGGAAGATGCTGGAATGAACTGAAATATGAAAGCCATTTCAGTGAAATTGTAATATTTGTTCTTGGGATACTTAGGACAGCACTAGAGTTGTTTTAAGTTGAGAAGGATGGCTAAAGGATGTTTGCAGGTGCACGATTCAAAACATGAATAAAGTGCCATCCATCATTTTATTTATTTTGATATACTTCGTAGTTGTTACTAATGATTGTGGACATGGTTGTCTCTGAATGTAGACTACATTTGTTTTCTTTGTTTGGTGTCCAGCTGTTGGGTTAATTTTTGAGAATACTATCTTGGGTTGGACAAACAGTAAGCTTGCTTTTTAAGTTCTCATTTTTGGCTGCATGTAATTGTTTTGATATAGGTTACTTTTTGCTTATATATAATTTATGTCATCAGCAGCAGCTGATTAGGATTGTTTTGTATATCATCCAGGATTATTTTGGCCAGCCATTTAGATGTAGAACTGTGTACCTGTACCAGTATAGATGGGGAGAGTGCTGTTTTTGAAGAGAGAATAGTAGGTTGAAAGGTACCAAGTAACACATTTTGCATCACACTTGTCAGTTGCAAAGAACTACTTTGCCTGATACAGTTTCATAGTTTTATGGGAAAGCTCTCGGTGTTATCAGCTTACCATGATGTGGTAAACTAACGGACATTATACAATGCCTACTCTAAAACGTGCACGCTGATTGGCTAGCCCAACCAGCGTGCCCGTTGTAAATCCCTCAATATACTAACGGAAAAAGGTCCGTCGCCGGACTTTTTCCGTTAGTAAACACTGTCTCGCTATGTTAAAAGAGTTTAACATAGCGACACAGATTTAAAAAGCAACGGAGATCTCCGTTGCTTTTTTAAAGCTGTCTCGCTATGTTAAACTCCTTTAACATAGCGACAGTGTAAAAGCAACGGAGATCTTGCGATCTCCGTTGCTTTAAACCTGTCTCGCTATGTTAAATGAGTTTAACATAGCGAGACAGCTTTAAAATAAGCAACGGAGATCTCCGCTGCTCATTTTAGCTGTCTCGCTATGTTAAACCCATTTAACATAGCGAGACAATAAAAGCAACGGAGATCTTGCGTTCTCTGTTGCTTTTGCCCACAGCTCTGATGTACTGCGAGGCATGCAGTACATCAGAACTGCCGCGGAACACCAGACAATTGCGGAAGGGCAGCAAAGAGGCATTATACAATGCCATTATTTAAGAAAAATAATTATTTCTTTTCTTAAATAATGTCATTAGATAATAAATAACGCCTGGGTGTGGGTAATGCTGGATTACCACGGTTGTCTTTGTTTGGTCCCTCGGGCTTTGCCCTCGGGACCAAACCACGCCAACCATGGGTAAATCCAGCATTACCCACACCCAGGCATGGGTTATTGCTATAGTAGTCACAAGGACAGTATAGTGAGCAAGACTTGCGGTTTGCCTTATAACTTTGTCAAGAAACAGGGTATTTCATAAGTCTAAAGCTGGACTTAAATTGCCCACTAATAATTCTTGAGAGGTTATGTGTAATCCTGAGTAATTTTATTGATTAGTATAGCTTAGAATATCAGTTCTGGTTAAAATTACCCAGAAGAAGAATAATATGAGTGTGAATAAGGTAGATGGAAATACTGTTTAAGGTGTTTTACACAGGGGTATAGTAACATGAGGTTGAAAAAAGTACTACATTACATTTTACTAACACACTGTAAGGATCCAGCCCGTGTTTCATTTCTGCAATTAACTTGTGCTGTTAAGAACAGTAGATAGAATCTGAAGTAAACAGTAGTAAATCACTTTTCTTTCTGGTGTATTTAATCTTTAGATTACATAGTTGTGGTTGCATTGCTATATAATGATTTTCTGTTTTGGCTGGTATAGTAACTGCATCATTTTTTATGTGTGCGTGTATGTAGTAAATGTTTTACTTTTCATCCATGCATTGTGAAAGGATTTCCACAGGACTCTGTATTCAAGTGAAGACATAGTAAATACGTTTTTTGTCATCTAGTATCAGTACTGTACAAGTAAAGCATCAATTAGCCTTGTAGACATATTTTACTGCATCATATCTCAAACTCCTGCAGGAACTCCCTGCTGCTTTCATATCATTAGCATAAATTCAGATACAAATAGCTTTTATGCACTTTGATGTAAAGCAGTGGGAGACATCACAACATGGGACAAAAGACTATTTTTCAGCTTGTCTACATCTGTTCAAATAATGTATCCAAGCCCAGTGTCATGAACATAAGGATAAAACATCTGCCCCGAGACTGTTCGCTGTGCAGCAGATGCTTACTTTTCTTTTTATGTTGGTACCTTTTCTGAAATGTTAGTTTTAAAAGCTGCAAATGTATGAAAGCTACTTTTGATAAATTTTCGATGTTATAGAGAATAAAATGAAATTCTTTAGTCCCTTACACCTTATCATGAGGGGAGTTGCACATTCCCATTTAACCAGTCAGTGTCTCATAAAGTACTACTAAACAATGAGGGTAATGCTGTTTAACACCTAGGACAGTCTTGCAACTAGTAAGCATAATTCCTGGTAACTTTTGCTTCAGCCATGGAGGTGAAATAAGTATACAACATTACAAAAACATTAAGAAAAAATGTTGAGTCTTTCTCTGCCTTTAAGGACTTGTAATGAAAAACTGCCTGCATCTGGATGCAGTGTATATAGCTTTGTCTGCAAATGTTCACAACTATCTTCACTTTGTCCTTTTCAGGTACCACTGACTGTGAATGCCTGTTTGTGTGTGTGTGTGTGTGTGTGTGTGTGTGTGTGTGTGTGTGTGTGTGTGTGTGTGTGTGTGTGTGTGTGTGTGTGTGTGTGTATGTGTGTCTGTGTGTCTACATGTACATATGTACATATGAGTATTAACTCAGGTTAAAACAGCCCTCTCCAAAGCCAAAAACACAGCATCAATGGGACCAGACGGTGTCCCAGGCTGCATCCTACACAAGCTCAAAGACAAACTAACCCCTCACTTAAACACACTGTTCAAACTCAGCCTCTCCACAGGCTACATACCCATAGAGTGTTGCACAGCAACGGTTATTCTGCTCCACAAAGGTGGAGCCACAACAGACCCTGGGAACTATCACCCTATAAGCCTGACTAGCTTGGTCTGCAAGGCTATGGAGCGCATCATCATGGAACTCATTAACAGACATTGGGAACCTCCAAACACTGGACCCTACCCAGTTCGGCTTTGTTAAGGGCAGATCATGCCTCCTAAACCTGGTGGACTTCTTTGAGACAGTTACCAAGGCTATAGACAAGGGAAAGGTGGTACACACAGCCTACCTAGAGCTCGCTAAGGCCTTCAACACCATTCCCCATTTTGGTATTATAGACAAGCTCACCAGCCTGAACATAAACCCCTACATCAGAAGATGGGTTGCCAACTGGCTCATGGACAGAACCCACATGGTGAGAGTTGCGGGAGCTAGGTCCGACTCTAAACCGGTTACAAGTGGCATTCCCCAGGGCTCAGTCCTAGGACCCCTCCTGTTCGACATATACTTCTCAGAGGTACAGGCAAGCACAGGAGGACTATGGCTGACCAAGTTCACAGACAACTGCAAACTTGGGGCTATAATTGACTCACCAGCTGACACAGACATCCTCCAAAAGGGTCTCACTGAGACAGATACCTGGTGTCAAAATCCTGGCCTCAAGCTAAATGCCAAAAAGTGCATAGTCACCCCCTTTGGAAAAAACAAAGTATCCACAAACTACCACATAGGTGGTAGACCCCTAAATACAGAAGATGTAATAAGGGATCTGGGGACCCAAGTAGATAGTAATCTCGCCTTTGATAATCACATTGCCAAAGTGGTTAGAAAATCCTTCTATGTGGCCCACCTAATCACAAAAGGGTTCGCATGCAGATCAAAAGAGGTCATTGTGCCCCTCTACTCATCAGACCCATCTTAGAGTACAATGCCCCATTTGGGATGTACCTTACAAGACACCTGCAACAGCTGGGGAGACCACAGAAGTACCTCACCAAGAGGATTGCTGGACGCAAACAGATGCCCTATGCAGCTCGACTGAAGAAACTACAGCTGTACTCGGTTTCATGCCGCCTACTCAGAGGTGATCTCTGCCTGACATACAAGGCCATGTCCAACCCAGAATTGATGGACATGCTCCACCTAAAGAAAACCTTATCCCCTCGAGCCACACACTCGAGGGATCTAAACCTCATCACAACAATAAATAGGACATGCTGGAGGGATAGATTCCTGTCCCAGAGACTTCCCATGCTTTGGAACAAGATCCCAGTCTACATTAGGCAGAGCTCCTCACTAACACTCTTCAAAAGAAACCTTGACAAATGGATGGGAAACAGAAAGTTTACCTCTGGGATCACTTCAGTGGCTCTGCTGGACAGAGGCACAGGGAACTAATCTAAGGGGGCAGCGAACAGCCAACACATTCTGGCTAGGCTTATAAATGCCTTTGGCCAGATAGCCTAGTCCCTACCTATGAACCTATATACAGATATGTACATACACATGCACAGAAGTATAGAAGAGTTCAACAAAAACATTTAATTGTCTTTTTTGTGTGGGGGAAGTATTCCCATATTTGTGTGTGTGAGATTGTATGTATAATTTGTGTGTGTGTGCGTGAAATCAGATGCTCATCAATGGAGGGAATGACTCTAAAATATGATTGTGTGTTCTAGTCATCAAAAGTTTAATATTTTGCATGACTGGAACATTGCAGATAAGGTAATTGTGGGTTTGGAAAAGTAATGCAGAAACCCAATATTTTGAAGGCTTTAGCATTGGTATGGGAGTATTTATGTGAGTGTAAGAGGGTTAAGGGAGGGTTATGTAAGGGGATTGTTGTAGCATATTATGTCTGTCTATATTTGTGTGCTCGAGTTGTCAAGTCTAGTTGTATTGTTACAGAAAATGTTTCTGAAAGTTATGGTGAAGGTTTAGAGTTAGCCAGTATTAGGTGGTCAACAGAATCTCCCTACTCATTTTACTAATACCAGCTAATTCTGCCCCTTTCCCCTCTCCAAACCTTGCACCATACCTTTCAAAAACCCTTTCTGTAACACTACCACTATTCAGACAAATTTGGTCTGAATGTTTGGAGGGTTTTGGTGACCTGATCACAAAGTAAAACGGTTTCCTTTTGAGATCATTTTAGTTTTAGATGTTTAGAATTTTGCATTATATTGAATTTCAAAATAGAGGCATCAATCACTTGAGTTTTGATGCATTTGCATTGTGATAATTCTGTTTTATTCATAAATGCAGACATACAAAATGTATATATGTGTGTG
Organism: Protopterus annectens; assembly: GCF_019279795.1. Taxonomy (NCBI): domain Eukaryota; kingdom Metazoa; phylum Chordata; order Ceratodontiformes; family Protopteridae; genus Protopterus; species Protopterus annectens. The sequence continues at coordinate 164,572,038 of NC_056732.1, read as the reverse complement.
TGTGTGTGTGTGTGTGTGTGTGTGTGTGTGTGTGTGTGTGTGTGTATGTGTGTGTGTGTGTATATATATATATATATATATATATATATATATATATGTATATATATATGTATATATATATATATATATATATATAGAGAGAGAGAGAGAGAGAGTTGTGTGTATGCACCAATATACTTTTAGTATATATATATATATATATATATATATATATATATATATATATATATACACACACACACACACACACACACACACGCACATATATACATATACAAGGAGAGATGGAGATGTGATGGCCCACATCTTAACAATCATTTTCCTATCTTTTTTTATCACATTATTGTCTAAACTTGTGCAAACATTGGATAGCATTTACACTTTAAACAAATTATTTTTGAATCCAGTGTGTGTGTGTGTGTGTGTGTGTGTGTGTGTGTGTGTGTGTGTGTGTGTGTGTGTGTGTGTGTAAAAGATCAAAACTAAAAGCAGTATGTATTTATCCCTTGAAGCAATGGTGTGAAAGAAACTTGCTGATGACCAACTGTTCATTGAAAAATTGCAGATGTTACTTTGGGTCTGTGAACTAATTACAGTTTATAAATGTTTTCTTAAATATATTATCCTGAAAAAATAACTTAATCCATTTGCGGGACTAATCCAGGCTAAAATTATTAGTTTCGGACAAACTGAAGAGCGTCATCAGTTTCTTGTGACGTTATGCTGTTACATATTATTTTTGATCCAAATGGCAGATGCATTATAAATCAAAAGCATTAATCTTTTGTTGTTTTAATATCATAATGACAAATAATACTTAATTATCTGTAAAATTGTTCCTTTTGAGCATTTTCACTGATTACCAAAAACTGTGAATTCAGGGTTTAAATGTTCCTTTGCCATTGTGAGGAACAGCCTTTACTTAAGCTCAGTTTGTAGATAACAATCCAGCTATTTTTTGGACATACATTTTTGTTGTATTGCAAAATATGAAGGAGTTTAGGACGTGTAGCCTTTTGTAGATGGGGATCAAAAATGTAGTGACTAGCAGTTGGGAAGCAATGTTTGTAAGTATGATAATGGTTAAAGAATCATAGTCCAATGCCTGTAATATAGTTATATACTTGTTTACTCACAGGAGGAAAGTTAAAAGCATTCAGTAGCTTTGCAAAAGAATTCTAAGAGCAAAACATAATTATCTTTAACTGTTTTAGTCCCTTCATCCCCATTAATAATACAAAATAAAAGCTTCTGCAATGTTAGTTTTTTAACTCTGTTGCAATTTTCATCACTTTTTCCTTGCTTTCTACTTTCAGATGATCTGAAGTAGTTTACTTCATTTTGCTCTTCAACCTGTGGGTTTTCGAATCCACATCAGATCCAATACGGCCACATTTTCCAGCTACGGCTCCATGCTACTCCCCTTACCCATAATACCCCCCCTTCTCCTTTCAGATCTCGTTTGCCGTGGTCTGAGCTCCAGAGTGTTTGGGAGTTTTCTGAAACAGTAATTTGTTCCTTTTTTGGCCTTTCTTTATCTAATTTCTCTTTCACCCCTTTTCTATACCTTCTCGGGGTTCTCTGTAGTGTAAAAAAAAGTAGTAAGTAGGCTTTGCTATCTTTCCTCCCCTCATTTCTTTCTGTGTGGGTGTGTGTGTGTGTGTGTGTGTTGGGCCGGCTAAGGCATGGCAGACGCCCCAAAGCCAGGCTTTAAAATGTGCACAGAGTGTGGCCATAAGCTTTCTCCGGCAGATGGCCACACTCTGTGTGTGGTTTGTTTGGGGGGTGGGGCACCTCACCTCCTGTCCTATTTGCGCTCAGTTTAATCCCAGGGCACTTAAAGACAGGCAGGACAAACTGATCCTTAAGGGCCTGTTGCCCTCTTCTGCTGGGACCGAGGTCCCAGCTTCCCCTGCTGGGAAAGCAGCGGCTGCTGCTTCGTCTTCCCCTTTCCTGGCCTCTGGGACTCACCCTCCCGCCAAGAGGTCTGGGGATGGGGATAAAGCCAAGAAGGACCGGCCTCGCAAGCAATCCCCCAACCGCTTGTCAGAGGCCAGCCCTCCATCGAAGGGTAAGCCTGTTTCCAGGCCAGTGACACCTCAGCTCAGGTCCCCCAGGTTCTCACCTGAGCCCGAGGTACAGGTTAGCTGGCCTCCCCCTAGGTTTTCCCCCCACCAGCTTTCCTGGCCTACTTCAGCGGCGTCCTCCCACTCTACTTGGAGCTTGTCTGAAGCGGAGATGAATAAGATGATGCGGAGGTTTATCCTAACTCAAATCCAGATGGGGGTCTTGCCAGGGTCTTCTCCCACCAGAGCAGGCACCTTCCAGCCATTGTTTAGCCCTATCACTCCTTCACCGATCTGACCTGCGGTTTCGGAGTCTTTGGATCAGAGGACGATCGGAGTGCCATTGTTACCTTGTACCTCGATGCTGGCCAGTGCCCTGAGTGTATCTGATCTGACTGGATCAGATCTGAGCTCTCTGAGCAGTAGCCTCGGGGTCGGATCTGAGGCAGTGCTCTCTGTTCCAAGCTTGTTGTAGAGAAGCATTCCCCTCGGCGTTTTGGCTCCCGAGGCTCAGCTCTGGCTCCCCGGTCAGATCAGGGGGGAGCGGCTTCCGCTAGGTCAGCCCAGGAGGTCTGTTCCCCCTTGGCATTCGACATGGTGTAGAGGGTTCTCACAGGGTCGAGGCCTCTGACTTTCGGAGGCCATCCAGACCCGCCTGGCCTTGAGTGTGGTTCCGACCATCTTGCCCTTTCAGGGACAGCCCGTAGCCATAGTGCCCCAAGAAGTTCCACCCTTGGAACAACCTGCTTGCGAGCCCTCCCCAAACAGTCCCCCTGAGGAGCCCCCCCCACAAGCATATGTGTAAAAGGAGGCACTTTGACTCTCCTCCAGAGTCCCTCACCAAAGACACGGACCTGGATGAAGGGGAAGGTTCCCCAAGATCACCCCCGAGGATGTCTCCTTTGGAGACATCATGGAGAGCCTTCACGAAAAGGGGGTGGTACAACCCAAAACCAGCCCCTGACGCGTCCGTGTTTCTGGAGGCATTCAGCTCTGGCCCATCTACCTGTTGAGTGTCCCCTCCTGCCTATCCACTTGTGGATTTGATAGCATCTAGGGTGTGGAAGAAGCTGGACACCATAGAACCAATACCCAAGTGCCCAGACAAATTATTAAGCCCCCTCCCCACGGACAAGTTACACTGGCACAAGGGGTCCCCTGTAGATGCTATGATTGCGGCAGTGGCCACCAAAAAGGAACTCACCCAGGAGAGCTCCATGGTCCACCCACCTGACTGAGAGTCGAGAGCGTTGGATCATTTTGGGAAGCGAGTTTATGCTTCAGCAACCTTCTGTGTGAGGGCGCTGAACTACATGAGGCATGTCATTTGACTCCAGAGAGATCTAGTCAAGGAGTCGACCACAGAGTCCATGTCGGCAGAGGACAGGAAGACGTTCAATGCACGAATGGCCACCCTAAAAGCTGTAGCCAACACGTTTCCTCATTTGCTCTCCCATGCCACGGAGGGAGCCGCTTGGGCGGTGGGGTCAGGTGTTGCCATCCGGTGTCACACTTGGCTCCGCTGATGTCATTTCTCTGAGCTCTTCAAGGCATCTTTTACCAACACCCCTTATGATGGTTCTTCCATTTTTGGGAAGACGGTCACAGAGACTTTGGTCCAGAGCGAGAAGGACAAGAAGACACTGTCTGCCATCGTGATCCACTTCTCACTGCCTCAAAGCTCCTTTTTCAGGAACCAGCAAGGCCAGAAGAAGATGTGGTTCCGCAAGTTTCTGGTGTTTTCCCAGGATGCTCAGGACTCGCCTTCCACCAGATGCAGAGGGGGATATGATGGATGCCGCCCTAGAGGCAGAGGGGGTCCTAAGAATTTCAGGTCCAGAGAACCTTTCTCGGAAAAAACAGGCAGCAGCCCTGGGGGGTTGCCTGGCTGTCCACCTCTGGAGGCAGTCGTGGGTCGCTTGTCGCTACACCCACTCGCATGGGAGTCCATCACTAAAAATCAGTGGGTGCTGCGAGTCATATCCAGAGGATATTTTGTTCCGTTCAAGGATCCTCCCCCATCCAACAAAGCCCTCCCGGACGTTCCACCCATGCAGCGGGAGGAGGCAGCAGTGCAGGTTGACTCACTGCTAAGAAAATGAGTCATCCAACCAGTCCTCCCGACCAGTCCAGATCCAGGGTTTATCCCAGGTTCTTTTTAGTGCCAAAAAGGATGGGGGACCTCAGACCAATATTGGATCTGTCCAAATTGAACCTGTCAGTAACCAAGACAAAATTCCGAATGGTCACGATTCAATCTGTCCTGCCCTATCTGCAGGCCAGAGACTGGATGTGCTCGATCGACCTCCAGGATGCTTACTATCACATCAAGATGGACAGGTGCTCCCAGAGGTTCCTTTCCTTCTGGCTGGGAGCCAAACATTACCAATTTTGAGCCCTCCCCTTTGGTCTCACCATAGCCCTCCGGGTGTTTACCAAGGTAATGGGGGTAGTAGTGGCTCACCTGAAGCTTCAAGCCATTTAGGTCTTTCCGTACATGGACGATTGACTCTTTACTGCCCCGTCAGAGCATCTACTATGTCAGGCCAAGGACTCTCCTTCCTTCAGCTAGCCAACAAGTTGGGAATTACAATCAACATGAACAAGTCTGCTCTTCTCCCGGTTCATATTTTAGATTTCATCGGGGCATGGCTGGACACAATACAAACAAAGGTGTTCCTCACGTCAGACAGGATATGCAGCTTGAGGTTATATGTCTTACACATTCTTCAGACCCATTTACCAACAGCTGAAGCAGTGTTAAGGGTGAAATACAGCAAGTTTTTTTGCTCTGAACCCCCTGCCGGGGGAAGTCCCCAGAGACGCTCTGATTCATGCTTGGCCTCGTTGGCTTCTTTATGCATATCCTCCTCTTCCCCTCATGTCGAAGTTTCTGCAGAAAGCCCAAAGGTTGGGGAGCACTATGATCCTCATCTCCCCATTCTGGCCTCGACAGGTTTGGTTTCCCTTACTCAGGTCTAATCTAGTTGTTCCACTGTGGACCTTGGATCCGGTTCCTGATCTGTTCTCACATCCCTCATCTAGATCTGGACAGTCTGAAGCTCACTGCTTGGCTGCTCCGGTTCCCATGATTATTAGGTCTCCCGGTCTGTCATCTCCTGTTAAGTCCATTCTGGTAGTGGCTCATAAATCGTCTACCAGAAAAGTCTACCTTAGTAAATGGAAACGTTTTTCTGTATGAGCCAATCAGAGGTCTTTGGTTCCTTTCACTGCTCCGCCTTCGGCAGTTTTAGATTTTCTGGTTAGCATTTTTCAACAGGGAGCTAGTTCCTCTACAGTGAAAGTTCAACTAGCAGCCGTCTGTAATTTTCATGTTGATGTAAACATGTCTTCATTGGCTTCCTCCAAACTTTGTAAAACCTTTCTCAAAGGTGCCTTTCTTCTCAGACCCCCAATTAAGGACCTGATTCTGCTTTGGGACCTCAGCTTACTGTTGCAGGCATTGGTTTCTCCCCCCTTTGAGCCTACGGCATCTGTGGATCTACCATTTTTGACCTGGAAAACTGCCTTCTTGGTTGCCATCACATCTGCTAGAAGGATGTCAGAGCTTCAAGCTCTTCTATCAAAGTCTCTTATATGATCTTTCGTAAAGATAGAGTGTTGCTACTCACTAACTCGTCCTTCCTTCCCAAGGTAGCTTCGGAAGCCAATATTAATAAGACCATTAATTTGCCAGTATTTTATCCTAACTACCAGAACAAAGGGGAATGCAAATTACATTTACTGGACGTACACAGGCAGTTGAGGTTTTATCTTCACAGGACTAAACCATTCCACAAGTCTGATCAACTTTTTGTGTTCTATGCCAAGCCCTTCTTTGATAAACCTGTTTCAAAAGTTACAATTGCTCGCTGGGTTTCACAAAGCATTGGCCGGGCTTATTCAGAAAGAGGTTTGTCTCTACCAGGAAAATTGAAGGCTCATTTGACCCGATCTAGTCAGCGGCTTTTTGGTCTAGGGTCTCTTTAGATGATATTTGTTCAGCTGTTACTTGGGCCTCATCTCACACCTTTATTTCTCATTATAAACTGGATTTGGTCTGTAGGAGTAGAGCATCCTTTGGCTCTGTGGTGCTCTGGAATATCCTTCCATGACGGCCTCCCAAGAGTTAGGTAGCTGGGGACTCTGTCCCACAGGTTGAAGAGCAAATGAAGTAAACTACTTCAGATAAAGAAGTTATGTACTCACCATAAAATTCCATCTGAGTAGTTCTACTTCATTTGTCTTCAACCATCCCCCCCTCCTTTCCACTAACCTTATCCTTTGGGATATGACATGTTCTTTGTATCAGACGGTTATTGTTGGGATCCTTGGTCCTGTCCAGGCTAAGGTTCTTTTTGTGACAATTGGTGTTTGATGATAAGGTGTCATTGGGTCGGGTGTCTGATACCTGTTAGGCAGCAAACTCGATCTGAAGGGAGACAGGGGGCATTATGTGTAAGGGGACGAGCATGGAGCTTGGAGCCATAGCTGAAAAATGTGGCTGTGTCAGATCCGATGACTCACAGGTTGAAGACAAATGAAGCAGAACTACTCAGATGGAACATTATGGTGCGTACATAACTTCTTTTTATGTTGTATTTGTGGCCTAATAATCTCGTTCAGCATGTATGTATTCTGTTTGGCTTGATTATACATTGAAAACTACTTGTAGACCACTGTACTTGCACCTGACTATTAAGCTTTCTTTCAATTTTTTTCACTCAAATGTCATTTACTGGCGACATCTATGGGAAGCACCTGGTGACGAGGGAAGACACTCTTTCTGACAAATCAACAAGCATTTTACTATTGATACACCAACAGGACAGTGGAGCAAGTTAGCAAAGCAGTTTGCTTAGAAATGTACCATTTGCCAGTTGGGGTAGGGTGTTGTATGTTGTATCCGCTGACCAAGTTGCACTTGTTAAAATAGCATTACTGTAATTTATAGTAACTCCTTTATTCTGGCTTAAAGTATTGAGCCTACAAAATTGTGCAACACATTTTACTGGTACTGGAAAGTTCACAGAGCACATATAGAATAAATATCTTTGCAGTTGGGGGGGGGGGGTTGCAACTCACCTGCATACCTACACCTCCAAATGGTCAGATGTAAGGGAGGGCTCATTCCATTTTCTCTGAGTTTGGCACATACTGGAGGACATACAAAATATCAGCCAAGCATTTCCCTTTCAGGAATTGTACATGTGAAATGCGTTCAACAGTTCAGAGCAGTGATGCTAAGTTCACTCAAACAGGTGATTAACTGAGGTGCAACCAAATAGAATGCAGCAACTTCAAGGAATTCCTTTAATATAAATGCTTCAAATAGCTACTTTTTAAAATTTATTTACTTTTTTTTACAGACACTTAAAACATTTTCCATAGGATACTTGTTTGATACTGTGGCTGAAAATCCTCTGCATATCTGCATATGGCTAATTAAAGTTTCCTTATACCAGAACATTCCTCATCTTGTGCCCTGCTGGCAATGCCTTTTACCTCTACTGTATTTCCTCATGTGCTAGAAACTTTAAGATTATAATCAAAATAAAGACTTGGATAATCAAGTTAGAGGATTAGAGGAGTGCCTTATTTTAAGTATTGCTATCTTAACTAACCTGGGTGCCAAAGGGCACAAAACTATTAAAAATAAAAAAAATGTTCCTCCTTTAAAATTATCATTTAAATCTGTAGCTCAGTGGACCTACTTCATCATGTGCTTGCAGCAAAAAGACAGGTTATGCTTTTGTTAATTTTCTGCATTATTTAGCAGAAGTTCCCTAATACAAAGTCTGAAAGCATAGTTGTGATCTGTTAATATAAAAAGAGTTGTACAGTGGATATAAAAAGTTTACACACCCCTGTTAAAATGCCAGGTTTTTGTGATATAAAAAATGAGCCCACAATAAATCATTTCAAAACTTTTCCCACCTTTAATGTGACCTATAACCTATACAATTCAATAGAAAAAAAAAGCAAATCTGTTAGGGGAAAAAATATAAAAAATAAAAAACATACAATAAGCTGGTTAAATAAGTATGCACACCCTTAAACTAATACTTTGTTGAAGCACCTTTTGATTTAATTACAGCATTCAGTCTTCTTGGGTACACACCTGCCATCAGTTAAAGAGACTCTGATTAACCCCAAATAAAGTTTAGCTGTCCTAGTAGGATTTTCCTGACACGTACTCAGTGGCCTGCTACTGCAAAAGCCATGGTTCGCAGAGAGCTTACAAAGCATCAAAGGGATCTCATTCTTGAAAGGTATCAGTCAGGAGAAGGGTACCAAAAATTTCCACAGCATTGGATATACCATGGAACACAGTGAAGACAGGCATCAAAAAGTAGAAAAAATATGGGACAATAGTGACGTTGCAAAGAACTGGATGTCCCCCCAAAATTGATGAAAAGACAAGATGAAAACTGGTCAGAGAGGCTGTCAAGAGACCTACAGCAACACTGAAGGAGCTGCAGGAATTACTGGCAAGTACTGGTTGTGTGCTACATATGACAACAATCTCCCGCATTCTCCATGTCTGGGCTGTGGGGTAGGGTTGCAAGACAGAATCCTTTTCTTTCACAGAAAAACACCCAGGCCCAGCTAAAATTTGCAAAACAATACGTCAAGTCTCCCAAAAGCATGTGGGAAAATGTGTTATGGACTGATGAGACCAAGGTTGAACTTTTTGGCCACAATTCCAAAAGGTACGTTTGGCGCAAAAACAACACTTCTCATCACCAAAAGAACACCACCCCCATAGTGAAGCATGGTGGTGGCAGTATCATGTTTTGGGGTTGCTTTTCTTCATCTGGACCTGGGGCTTTAGTCAAGGTGGAGGGAACTATGAACAGTTCCAAATACCAGTCAATTTTGTTATAAAACCTTCACGCCTCTGCTAGAAAGCTGAAGATGAAGAGGGATTTCACTTTTCAGCACAACAATGACCCCAAGCATACATCCAGATTAACAAAAGAATGGCTTCACCAGAAGAAAATTAAAGTTTTGGAATGACCCAGCCAAAGTCCAGACCTAAATCCAATAGAAAATATGTGGGGTAACCTGAAAAGGGCTAAGAGATGCCCTCATAATCTGACAGATTTGGACTGCTTTTGCTAGGAAGAGTGGGCAAATATTGCCAAGTCAAGATGTGCCATGCTGATAGACTCCTACCCAACAAGACTGAATACTGTAATTAAATCAAAAGGTGCTTCAACAAAGTATTAGTTTAAGGGTGTGCACACTTATGCAACCAGCTTATTGTACGTTTTTTATTTTTTATATTTTTCCCCTAACAGATTTTTGTTTTTCAGTTTAATTGTACAGGTTATAGGTCACATTAATGGTGGGAAAAGTTTTGAAATGATTTATTGTGATCTCATTTTTTATATCACAAAAATCTGGCATTGTAACAGGGGTGTGTAAACATTTTATATCCAGTGAACATGTGAGATTATAGCCACTGTCGTATAGTGAATGAGGTATGTCAAAATTCTTGCATTTATTTACTTTATAAGAAGTTTCCACATTGACTGAGTTATACCAGGTATACTAACCATGACAAAAGCAACTATGAAATTTGCAAGTTACCTAGATGCAAAAACAACAAACTGCATGCAGGTATGAGTAATAGACAGTTTACCCTTGACTTGTATGGCTTGGTCAATGAGGACTTTATGCTTATCGCCATCAAAGGCGGCCATAGGTAAACAAGAATTACCCACATCCAACCTATTTTTTTTTTTATCCTTTTTGTCTCTTCACTGTTTGACAGCCATCAGTCGTCTGCAGTTCGTTATCACATTTATTCTCTGTAAGGGAGAGCTAATCATGGAAGATATCATTCATGCAGCCATGGGGGGGAATAGAAAGATTTCTGTTTAGGCCCTAATCTGAAACCTTGATGGCTGATGTAGGTGCCTGCTTCTCTGCAAAGTGCCTACTGTGGCTTTCTTCTGCACATGATTTCTCACACCCAAATGCTAGGGTAGCCATCACCACCTAGGTAAACCAAGCCCATTTTTCCAGTTATGGCTTGACTGAAAGCCTCCATTTGCATGGGTTGAATCAACCACTAGACCACCAGTTCCTCCCTCCATGATAGACATGTCACATTTGCTGCTTATTTCATCCCACCCCTGCCCAGTTCTTCAAGCACTTGAGCTACTAATCCAGCTATGATTGGATCATTGTCAGGGCTTTGTCCTTGTATTTGTAGTACAGAGCCAGGCTCCCAACCATAATTTATTCTTATTGTACTGTGGTATTACTTGAAAAAGAATTACTGGTAGGTCTCAGGGGATGGAGTATCAAAATACTATTCATACATGAAGGCTGTGCTTCAACTGCAGGACAGAGGACCTCATATTATACTGTTACATTTTTTTTTATTTTAAGGTTGTTCTGTACATAAAATGGACTACAGGATACAAACTGCAGAGACACCTGGTTCCTGGTAAGGGTGGGTATTAACTCTGCTTTACTTTACCAGCAGCAGTGCTGCATAGCTTGGGCAGTAAATTTGTTTGGCTCATAATTACAGTGCATACCTTTTGCTGGATGGAAAGATATAAATATTAATTTGCCAATTTCCTTTGGAAACCTAAAAGGAGTCCCATAGTTCCACAAAGTGACTGGTCTATGTTTAATGCATTAGTGCCTAACAGTGTTAGTATGCAGGTGAAATGTATTACCTTCAGGCTGCAAGAAGTCTAATATTTTAAAATTGGGATTCATGTAATACCCTTTATTTTAATGTGGACATAAAAACATAACAGTTAATGGGCACTGTGTTTATAGTACACTGATTGCTGCTACTGGCATTTAGCATTGTTTGAGTCACACAACATTTTATTTCTGATTCTCATTCTGGTATTTGCCCTAGTCTTTTTTTCAGTGAAAACACCAAACTCATTTGTGTGGATGAAGGTAGATTTATCATACATATATGTATCAATGTAAGGTGCCTGGGATTGTGTAGTATTTTATAGATTATTTTTCAAAACTATGGCCCACCAAATGCTTTTCAGTTCACCTTTCATTTTCTGTCCTCAAAAACACAACTTTAAATGTAGACTTGTATAAATGTATAGTATATAATATTTTTAAGCTATAAACACATTATTTTGACTGACCACAGGAATCGGTCTGTGGTCATAATTATGCAGTAGTATGTTTAGAGTCCTTTCACTGTCACAGAAAAAGTGATATCATGTTGGAATGTGTGAGATAATGGAACTAAATTATGTTGTTTGTCTTGACGTTGGGAAATAGTCTTTTATGCATTTTTCTTTATTAACAAAGCATTTTCAGTGACGGGGTGGCTATATTGTTCCCAAATGCCTTGCAGCTTTATCTGTAGTGTAATACCTTATCTGAAGGGGCATGCTAAGCTTCATAACAGACTTCATTAATTCATTTGCTCTCTTCTCTCTGTTCATAAAGTGACAGAACATCTGTGCTGACCTCTTTTCAAATGTGTAATCTTTTTAATAGTTCAGAGATAGAACTGTAACTTTAGAATAATATTGATGGTGCATGCATGGAAAAAGCTAAAGCAGAAGCAGTGGTGTGTAGATTTTCTGTACACTTCATTTTCAACAGATCCCATTGTGTTATATGTATTTTATGTCTGCAAATGTGATGGCACCTTATCTATCATTTTATTGGGATTAGTTGTTTTAACACTGTAACGATTTCTACAGTTCTTATACTTTCTCTTCTGTTACACCATCTTCTGTTCCAGTAACCAGTGAATCTCTGTAAAAAAAAAAAAAAAAAAAAAAACAATGACTGCACTAATACATATTGTAGTTTGTCCTACAGGTTGATTTTTAATTTTTCATGTTTAGGTACAGAGCTTGTTTCACATCACAATGCTATTGATCTTTAGAAAATTATATACCCAGAAAATAAAAGAGGGTTATCTGAACGTGTCTTATCTTGTAAACATGCAAATACTGAAATCTGCATTTTAATCATTTGCAGCATCCAGCTAAGCATTTATAGTATGAAGTATTCCAGATGGTGCATCCATTGACATAATATATTCATAATAGCCAAAGTTCTGAGCTCTTCCAGTGTGCTAAGTATCAGTTATATAAAACATACATTTTTGCACGTGTATAGAAGAGATAATGACTAGTGTGCCGCTGATGATTAAAAAAAAAACATAGTTAACTTATGATCTGCAAGATAATTCGGCTGCAGTGTTTTTGCTAGCTATTATTTTTATTGTGTATGTTGGAAATAGAATACTATCCCATTACTATTTTTATTATTATTTTATTTTTATTATTATTTTTTTTCACAGTTGATTTTCAGTTTGTGTAGGATGCACAAACAGCTGAAAAGTACTTTTCGAGTGATGAACTGTGTGTTTGTTGCAGATTTGACAAAATGCTATTTTCTTGCCCTACTTTACATTCATCACCAATTCAAAAAGAAAGATCGAAGAGGCTCCATATAAAAGTACCATCAAGTAGCTACACATAAAAGGTTCCAATCTCAGTCTTACATTGATTGCTGTAGTAACTCAATTTGGCATGAAATGAAAATGGAGATTCCCGTATTCTGGTTCAAAGTAGCTTTACTGAGAAATGAATACACCTTCGAACCAGAATAAGGGACGTGGACTGTTCACTGTACCAAGAATGTTTACAAAGTGTCTAGCTGCAGTTATAGGTAATTGCAGCCAGTCCATATTTTAATGTGTAATAGCACATTGCAGGTGTCCACATTTTTCCATATTTAGATGACTTGCTTACCTTTGTAGCATCTTTTTCAAAGTGTCAGGAATCTCTTATTTGGTTGAGAGATCTCTTATACATGCTAGGATTCCAAGAGAATATTCAAAATGTTTGTTTCACACAAGATTGTGTTTTTTTGGAATGTCAGCAAGACATTTCAGTTCAAAGAGCTTTTCTTCCACAGGAAAAAAAAAATACATCCATTTCTGAGGTTTTTCACTCAGACTTCGGACACAGTGAGAGAACACCTCTGGATTTTGAGTCTCATGGCATCTATGATTCTCATGATACCCATGGCAAGACTCCACATGAGAAAGATAAAGTGGTATCTGAAGTCTCTTTGGTCCTAGCACCAACATTCTTTGTCTTTTCAAATCTCGGTGCTGGGATTTATAGAAGAGAAATCACTTGGTGGAGACAGCAAATATCCTTAAATCCTGGTCTTCCCTTTTCCTTCCCTGTTCCAAAGCAATCAGTCACCACAGACGCCTCAGGATTTTACTGGGGAGTAGTTTTAGGAGCAACAAAACTGCAAGGTGTTTGGGACACCAATGACAGATGCAAGCACATAAAATAAAAAACTGATGCTTACCTTGATCAAGGCACTCAACCCTCAGAATCATTTTTGGTCCACAGAACCTTTCTTTTCAAGTTGTCATAGACAATAACACAGTCATTTGGTACATCATCAAGCAAGGGGGAACCAGCTTGTAACCCCTTTGCAGACTTGTCATGATAGCTTGGGATACAGTGTCACAGCACAATCTCACTCCACAGGCATCCTACATTCTGTCAGAGCAAAATTGCATGATAGACTAGATGAGCAGGACAAGGGTGGACACTCACAAATGAACATTAGATCAGGGAATCTTCCAAAATTTGATTAATCTGTGGAGAGTTCCTCAAGTAGACCTAATTGCCTCTTGTCTGAACAATCAGCTGGCAGGATTCTGCTTCAGGACTTCTTGCAAGAAGGCCTGAAAGAGAGGTGCATTTTCTTTTCCTTGGACTGGAGTGTTCCTATGTGCTTTTCTAACTTTTCTGCTGATATACGGGGTACTTCTGAAGATTTAGAAGGAAAATTCCCAAGATCATTGTGTTGACTCCCTTCTGGCCCAAGCAACCATGGTTCTTCCTTCTTTAGGAAATGGCCAGTAGCAGTTAAAACTAGCTTCCTCACAGACTGGATTTACTCTCACAAGAACAGGGGTGTTTGGTACACCCTGACTCCAGTCAACTTCATTTGACTGCCTGGATGATGGGGTCTTAATTCCATTTAGACACCTGTTTATTGAGTACATGCAGCAGGTACTAATGGAGTCAAGAAAGCCTGCTGCTAGAAAATCATGTATTAGTAAATGGAAAAGTTTTTCTAGTTGGTGCCAACAACATAACCAGCACCCATTCAGGACTAGTTGTTCTATGCTTTTATAATATTTGTTTGAGTTACTATACTTTGTTCTTTCTTACTCCTCCAGGAAGGTTCAGTTATTGGCCATTTCACCATGTCTGCCCATGGATCCTCCATTTTCACTGCATTCTCATGTCAAAATGTTTTTGAAAGGAGTTTTGCAATAAGAGGCCTCCAAGACAAGTGGTGGCTCCTCCTTGGGACCTTAATTTTGGGTTAAGCATAACACTTGCTCCATTTGAACCAGCTAATCTGGCTGACTTAAGGTTCTTAACATGGAAACCAATTTCACTTATTGCTGTGATCACTACAGGAAAGGCATCTGCGTTGCAAGCTCTTATAGTGAGTCAACCATATCTCATTTTCTACAGAGGCAAGGTTTCTTTGAGACCTAATTCTTCTTTTATGCCTAAAGTGGTATCTGAGTTTAATTTAAGCCGAACTATCCATCTCCTCATTTTCTTTCCTGAACCTAAAAACGAGGGAGTGAGGATGCTCCATGCCTTGGATGTCCACATACGACTCAGGTACTATCTTTACAAAACTAAATCTTTATGATATTTAGATCAGTTGTTCATTTCTTATGAAGTTAAGAAGGGACAACCTGTGTCAAAACAGACTCTAAGTGGTTGTCTAAGGCTATTACCTATTATTTTACTCACCACAATAAAACTATTCCAGGCAGGTTCAAGGACACTCTACCAGGGTGTAGGCTTTTTGGAAAGGGTTAGAGTCTAGTAGAATTCTAGAAGCAACAGATTGGTCCCCTGTACATACTTTTACAAAGCATTATTAGCTTGATTCCTTCTCTAGGTCTAGATCAAGCTTTGTTAGGACCATTCTCTAGGGGCTTCTGGACTTTTCTCCTTCCATCTCACAAATTTAGTAAACTAAGGTAATCTACCCATCTAGCTAAGGCTACTGCAGCAATGATGAGTCTGACAAATGTTAGTGGAGTTGTGTAAGTAAACTTGCCATAACAGTAGATGTTCAAATGGTCGCTGCTACAGTAGCTGCTCACTCCCTCCTTCCCTCTTGTTTTTTTTATATGTTGTTTATGCCAAGAAGTGTACGTTTATTTTATTTAATTTTTTTCCCTAACATTGTCCTTTTAGGGCTCAGCCTCCCTGTCTCTGTTAGCATGAAAGCTTTGAAGGACTTTGCCCCCAAGCCTGTCCTTTTATTCATTTCAGCTCAAGCTGACAGTTTGGGTGTATGGAAAGTGCCCCAAAAGCTTTGGAAGCTGACCATCTGTTATATCCTACACGGAATATAACCCATATAGCTAAGGCTACTCCAGCAGTGATGATTCAAACATCCACTGTTATGGTAAGTTTATTTACACAATTGTACTTTTCACCGCAAATACAGGATGGTTGTTTGCACACAGTTTGGTAAAATACCTACCTCTTTTGGTTGCGGAATCTCATAAGTAGTTAGCAATGTAGTTGTAATAAACATTGTGATGATAACTTGGTCATTTGCATTGCTAGCGTAAAAGGATTTATGAGATGCTGCCAAAAGGAGCATCCATGGTGAATGATCAGGGTAACCTAACAAACAGAGTACCTGCCCTCCTTAATGTTTTGCAAGTTGTATGTTCTGAACAGAAAATAATTCACAAATGCTGCTTGTAGTACCTAGGACTGTAGTGTTAATAAAAAGCTGTTCTTTATATTAATGTGGGGGTGCTGAGGCTGACTTTGAGTAAGATTGTATCTGCCTCATTCTTCTAAATGAACATATCAATGAATGAATGGGTCATTTGTGATAGTCCATTGTGCACATAGATTAGCAAAGATTTGCTACATAAAGACCTGCTGACATTAGCTTAGCTGTTTTTAATGATTGCTCATGTGTTTCTCAAAAGACAAAAGTATACAATTTAAGTATTTGGATTGGTCTGTAGGGTTTGTCAATGTTCCACAGGTAGAGCTGCTAAATCTGAGGAAACTAATAGGTAGGCCTGCATGTCTTAATAGGGATAAAGGATGCCTGCCTGCCAGAAGATAACATGTACTGGTGGAAGAAGGTGCATATAGTGAAGGTAGGATCGTAAATGCAGCTACGCAGTAGACAAGTTTGAGCCTAGAGTAGCCCAGTTTTCTGTTCTTAATTGGTTATTTTTGTGGTTAATAGTAGCTGTGGTCACTTTAACATAGAAATGATACTGAGGAAAAAATAATTCAGTAGAAACTTAGTAAGTTAAAACTGTGCATTTGTAAGAGTCACAGGAGGAAAAATACTTACATACGAAGAATGGTAGTTTTTATGTCCTTTTATGTCCCTGCATATATTAATATCTTCATGGAAATGTTAAAGCATCTATGCAACACTGATATTTATAGGGAAAATATTTTTTTTTCACTGCATAGATGACCTTCTATTTATTGTAAAGGGAGGTGTTAGCATTTTTTTGTTGTTGTTGTTCAGTGGTTAAGTGATAGCCTGGCCATCAAATGTATTTAAGAAACACAGTACAGTTATTCAGTTGTTGGAACTACATTGGAAGGTGTTGAAGTGAAGTAAAAATTTTGCAAAAATTGTCACAAGCCAGCTCAGGCCGACACATTGCCACTTGGTTCAAGTAATCATTCCTCAAGTTTAATAATTTTACTTCTGTGCACAAAACTAGTAAGAATTGCACATCTGTGTAGCAGTGAAGATGTTTTTCAGTAAGCTTTTATTACTACACTAAAAGCAGAGGATTTCTATTGCACGTCTTGGTAGATACTCCTGAAAAGGTATAAGAAACTTTAAAAGGAAATGCATAACATTCAGTAGTTTAGATGAATAATAATAGTAGGAAGTATTTAAATTATATTTGGGGAGAATATCTAGTAAGGGTCCCAAAGTGATTTGGTACTGATTATACTTTTGTTTTTTCCATTGAGGAAATGAGCCAAATCATTAAAAAATGGGTTGGTTGTCTTACTTAAAAACATTGTGTTGGAAAAGGTTTTCTGATATTTATTGTTCTAATGCAGAATGTTGAAAAAGAAAGATGTAGTTATTTCTGGGGTACACAAAAAGGTCTTCCATTCACTTTTACTGCAAGGGATTTGTTTAGATGCAACCTTTGTAGAAGTATTACAAAAATAATGGACTAAAAATTAGAATTTGACTGTACAACTACTGTGGTAATTTATACCAACACCTGCAGCTGAAATGTATAGTATATTGGAATCGCTGATGAATTTCATAGTTCTTCTGTTCTTACTTAATTTAAATTCATGGTTCTACAGCAATTAAAATTTTGTTCTAGGTATTTAGAATAGTAAGAAGCTAAGTTTTTGTTTACATTTAATACTGTCAGTTCCTTAGGTTTGAACACTTGTGTTCAGTAGAAGGCACGGTCTTGTTAAGTTTTTATTTAGTTGAATTTCTTTTACCGGTGGATGTTGTCTTTTATGGGTTCTATTTAAACCTGGTGATTTTCGTTATTTTGTATAATTTTTAAGGATTTTTTCCAAGGTATTGCATTAGTAATAAAGTTTGGAGTCTGTATTACACCAATTTGATTTTGTTACTGTACTGTTAAGTTTGATTTGGCAAATTATCCTAGGAGCTAAATTCCATAGGGCACAAACACAGCAACTCTGATTACCCCTGAGGAATCCACATGGGAGACTGATCCGCTGAATTTGCCTGAGCTTGGAGAACCATCCCCAGGGACCAATGGATTCTGAACATGGCCCAACACAACCCATGTGGATAAAGCCATAAATAAAAGTCGGACAAAGGGCTCAAAAATAGGGACATTTTTTGGGTCTATATCACATCAGCGAATTGCTAAAAATAGCGAACGCTGATACATCGAACTTCAAAGTCCGAAAGCTGAAAACAGCGAAGGAACGGATCATCGATTTTTTTCCCAGGGAATTTGGGGGGTGTGAAGGGCACAGCCCCCCACTTAATTTTAACTGTATATCCCCCCCTTTTTTTTTTTTTTAAAACCGGTTTTTCATTTGCATGAATTTTCTGAAGGGTATGAAATCGGATACTCAAATGTCTGTTATTATTTTCTTACTTCAATCTTTAATGATTTGTCACTGATTTGCCAGAAAACCACAATTGTATGAAAAACGGGCCAAAAATATGTGGCAAAAATCTGGACATTCTGCGAAAATCTGTACAGTTCAGATGTAAGACACAGCCACTTCTTGGAACTCTTATGCTTCCCCCTTGGTCGAGAAAACTTCTTCAAGAGAAGTCAAGCTCTGCAGTGTTCTGGAATCAAGCCCAGATTGTGCTCCACAAAGTGGCCATAGAGTTTAGAACCTGTAACTGATGTACATTGAAAAAGAAGATTAATTTTCCTTCTTTTCCCTGTTCTGAAATGTTCTGAGTGGTTGTATCCCTTCTTGATTTCAGTAACTTCATTGAGTGTCTGGCATACTAACATCCAGATGGTTGATCTATGAATTAAGCCCCCCCCCCTTCCACATAGAAGTGTGAATGTTATTTTTGAATGTGGTGGTCTCATTTTCACACATCATTATTTAAGAGCCTCACAGCAGATTCCTTCAGTTCATTGTGGATTAGTACAACTTTCAATAGAGGATGCTGCTGTTGGGTTGGCAGTTGTGTCCACACTGTTCACCAAGGTTTTGGCCACAGTGGTGAAAGCCTTACAGAGAAGTTCCATGGTACTATCCTGATAGCAGCTGTTTTCTGGTGGCCCTTCCAGAGCATTTCCCTGGTAGAAGCCCTTTCCTACATTATTTTGTGGTTACAAGTCCTCAAGAGTCATTTTATGCTGCCTTTGGAGAGAACCAAGGAAATCATGAACTTTTCTACCTGTGTGAGATCCGTGGTTGAGTCAAGGTTGAAACAGCTGGGTGCCATTTTGACTTTGTGGTGATTCACCATCTTCACTTTCTTTTTGACTGTCACCTTTTTCCTCTAAGGTGTTCTATAGCCAGTCTTCTTCTTAAACTTAGCTCACAACAGTAGTTTGTGTTTTACATAATCTCATCTGCTGGGTCCAACCCATTTGAGCACATGGCCATCCTGACCAGTTATCTCACATACATATAGATAGGTTGTTGCTGGTCAGTAGAGCAGTTTAAACCATTTGAAGCCTAGTTACTGCAGTCCCACTGATGCATTCATCTGCTTGCTCCAGCTGTCCATACTGGATTGAGGGGCTGGGCCTGCAGTAAATTTGCAGTGTCCCATCCATTTATCTAAGTTAGATATGAAGATAATGAAGGAAGTTTTTTATTTGAATTTGAATATATTTAGCATCCAGGTAGGTTTATTTATTTATTAATTGATTGCTCTAGTTTTCCAGGAAAGACCAACTAGGCATAAAACCCTTTTTCAGTGGAGGCCTAGAAAGAAAAGCTTCTGAGAAACATTTGTGGCATATATGATTAATGTACAAGCAAAATAATCAAGACATAGTGAT
The DNA here is from genome assembly GCF_019279795.1 of Protopterus annectens. Classification (NCBI taxonomy): domain Eukaryota; kingdom Metazoa; phylum Chordata; order Ceratodontiformes; family Protopteridae; genus Protopterus; species Protopterus annectens. The sequence goes on along the minus strand of NC_056732.1, from coordinate 164,552,394 downwards.
AAAATGCATACATTTAATGTAAAAAAAAAATACAAAGTATCTACATATATCGTTGATCATCGTCATATGTTAATGAAGTGTAATCGTGTAAAGGACTATTAAAGATAATATATGATATGAAATATATATGTATTCAAAATGTATTAGAAAACACAGGGAGATACCCACATGTGTATCAGAAGCTGGATGGTGTATGAGGTTATTTTTATTTAAATCAACCTTTTTTTCAATAGCTGGTAACATAAAGTTGATAGCCCTTGGTTCAAGCCTTATTCTCTAGGTATACCAATGGTTGGTATGGCTTATGCTGGACCTGACTATTATCATTGCCGTTTGAGAATCTTTTTACTCCTGAAGATGCTGTAAAACATGAAGATGACATGGTTGAAATCAGTTATTCTTCCTTTTCTGTAGCAATTAAATATTCCAAAGTCTTGCTGTTTATGTTCAGATAAATGCATTAACGAATCTTATAATGTAGGTAGTATAGTGTATGTTTACAGCAGAACTGTCATATTCAAATATGATGTTTTTAACCTGTTAAATATTTTTTGCCTAAATAAGTTGTTTTTGCTGGTTATAACTTGTTCTGCCATGGAATGTTTTTTTTCCCTTTTGGATTTGCAGCAGGTATTTTACAGAAAGAGTGAAGTATTTTCTCTGTTCATGTATTAAATATTGAATTGGAACCTCCTCCTTTGGTTGTATTGCGTTTATTTTAAACAAATATGGATAAGTCTGATGTTCATGTTATATTTAAACTGCTGACTGCATTAATGAGTACTTCTTTCCTAATCCTGGTACTCAGAACATTGTGTCTCTTCCCATTTCACAACATACAAACCATGTGGTTATGTTTTTCTTGATAGTCTTTCATAACTCAGTTTCAGTCTTTATAGCACTTTATTTATTAAATTAATTCCCTGTAGTTGGGTATTCCCACATTTTGTGTAATTGATGTTCTTTCTTTCTTTTTTGTGTCGTTTCTTTGCACAAATGTTTACTGCACCCTCTTCTTATGTTTCCAGAGTATTTTTATTTTCGCTAGCACGTTAATGTTGTGATGTTCTTCGTCTTCCCTTGCTGCAGTCCTGACTATTGGGTATAGTCCGCGTCCCAGTCGGCCCGAATACCAGAGTATAAGGCTGACGTCGGTCATGGCGCCTTAGACTGACGTCAGTACGTCAGGGTACTAATGCGCATGACCGACGTCATTTCTTCAGTCTTTTTTGCCGCATGGTCCGATGCAGAAGCAATTTTGCGAGTGCAGGTTGGCGTTCTGAGATTTTCCGAAACCGGAGTTTCAGACCGAAACAGAGTTGGCTAAGTAACCCCGTTGGGAACATTTTGGTTTTCTTGCCTCAGTATTTAACCGGATGTCAGAAAAAGTGAATAACTGTATTTCTTGTGGGAAGCAGATACCGCATAGGGATTATCATACTTTGTGTATACCTTGTTTAGGGCCTGAGCACGACGTTGTTGGTTGCCGCTCTTGTGCTAGATTTAACAAGCGCACTATTAAGAGGAGGCTTGATTGTGCTAGGTTAGTGTTTGGGAAGCGTTGCAATTATAATATGCCGTCGGATGCTCCGACGCCCGCTTCATCTAAGAAGCGCAAGGACAAAACAGTGAAGCCTAGGGGTGAGGAACCGGCAGTCCCGGACGTCGGTCCTTTAGAAGGCTCAGGGGAGCCAGAGGTTTTGCCAGGAGTCTCTATGGAGTCTCAGGCTGATACTTTACTGTTACAGGATGTGCCCTCTCAGGAGGTAGGCCAGGCTGAGGGGGCTTCTCAGGTAACTGTTCATCCCTCTCTTCCCAAGGTAGTTAGGGCCTCTCCTTCTGTTGCTAAGGCTTCTTTTAGAGGTAGGCCAAGTTCAGCTTCTGTGGGGGCTTCTCCTAGCATTTCGGGCTCTGTGCCTAAGAAACATATGCTTAAAATGGCAGAAGATTTGATTACTCTGATTAGAGGTTCTATGCCCCCGCCTGATAAGAGGCCTAGGGTGGAACAGGAGTTTGATAGTTTTGAACAGTGTTCACAGGCTTCAGAGTCTTCTGTGGAAGACTTGCAAGAGTTTCCTGCTTATTCTGATTCTGATGTGGATGATTCCACTCCTACAGCTTCTCCTCCTGAGGATTTTTCATTTTCAGAGACTCTTCACTCCATGAGGGAGCACTTTAAATGGGAAGGCCAGGATTACTCTGATTCAGGAAAAGGCTTAGGGAATTCTTGTTTTACCCCAGCATAGGCCCTTAGCTATTCCTCCTGTGTTGAATGTGGTGGAGGATGTTTTGCAGAGGCTTCCCTGAACCCTGACTCCTTGCCTCCTGCTCCTGTTAAGCCTGATAGGTATTATAGGGTGCCCAAGCTCATAAGTATTTGTTTAAGAGTCCCAGGGCGGACCCAGAAACTGTTTCTCAGGGGCCTAAAGGTGTTAAAGCTTCTGTGGTTAAAAATCCTGTACCCTCTGATAAAGAGGCAAGGGCTTTGGATAGGTGGGGTAAGAAAGTATATACTTCTTCCACTCTAGCCATGAGGGCGTTGAATTGTCAGTTTCATATGCTGAAATATCAGAATTATCTCCTTTCACAATTGAAATCTAAAGTGGATGCTTTGGCGGAAGGTATTGAGTGTAAAGAATTGCTGGATTTGGTTCATGTGTCTGAACAAGTGGGTAAGCATTCTTTGCAGTGTGGTTTTGATGCTGTGCAGGCCTCCTCGAGGGTGGCTGCTACTAGTTCTGTTCTTCGCAGACATGCCTGGTTGAAGGATCAGAATTTAGCTGAGCATGTTAAGACCAGGATTTTGGATGCTCCTTTACAGTCTGATGTGTTGTTTGGACCGCCTGTGGAAGCAGTTTTAAAGAAAATGGAGGACAAAGCTAAGTCTATGCAGACTGTTAAAGATTTTGCAGGTGCAGCCTCCAGTTTAGTAGAAATTGGCCTGCTAAGGGGTGGACATATCCTGCTTATGGTTCCCAGTCTAGGGGTAGGTCTAGGCGTGGTAGGGGCAGGGCTCAAGGTTCGTTTAGGCCTAGATCAGACAGTTCACCTGCTCAGACTTCTGGTGAGGGCAGGGGTCAGTCCTTTCGTAAGCAGAACCAATGACCTGCCTTTTCAGCTGCCAGTGGACTCTCGTCTGGCAGCTCCTTTGGGAGGAAGATTGTCTCTTTTCAAAGAAAATTGGGATTTAATCACTCAAGACAGATGGGTGCTGGATATCATTCATCACGGTTACAGATTTTATTTCCACACAATGCCCCCTTTCAAAGGCATGCCAGATGTTCCTCCTCCACAAAGAAAAGAGGCTCACAAGCAAGTTTCTCAGTTACTCCAGATAGGGGCCATTCAGCCAGTCCCTGTATCAGAAAGGGGCTTCGGATTTTATTCTCGCCTGTTCCTAGTACCAAAGAAGGGGAACACGTGGAGACCAATTTTGGATTTATCTGTCCTCAACACTTATCTGGACATTCCCAAGTTCAAGATGTTGACGTTACAGCAACTGTTACCTCTGCTGGGCAAGGATCACTGGATGGTAACTTTGGATCTCAAGGAAGCCTACCTTCATGTGCCTATAAGGCTAAGGTGCAGAAAGTATCTGCGATTTCGAACTGGAGATTTTCATTATCAGTTCTCTGCATTGCCCTTTGGCTTATCTACTGCCCAGAGTATTCACAAAGGTTCTGGCTCCAGTGATAGCTTACTTCAGGCTTCAAGGCATTCAAATCTATCCTTACTTGGACGACTGCCTGATTCTGGCTCAAGAAAAGGAAGACCTTCTACAGCATCTGGAATATGTCATAGCAGTGCTAAGATGCCTAGGGTATTCTGTGAACGAAATAAAGTCCAGTCTAGTACCCTCTCAAGACATGTGCTTTCTGGGTGTGAGACTGAATACAGCAGCCCAGATGGCCTTTTAACCCCGGACAAACAAAAGAGTCTGTCACTTTACTTCCATCAACTATCTCATCAGTCCGTGCTGACTGCAAGGACAGTCCTTCAAGCATTAGGGTTCATGGCATCTTGTATTCTGGTGCTTCCCAATGCCAAACTGCATATGAGGAAGCTGCAATGGTATCTCAAAAATGTATGGACACAGCACTGCCAAGATTTCGACACTGTCATTCACATAATACCTTGCCTTCAAAAGGAATTCTTGTGGTGGGCTCAGGAATGTCACCTAAACAAGGGACTCTCTGTGACCCGGCCAGAGGCGAGTCAGATTTTAACGACAGATGCCTCGGACACTGCTTGGGGAGCTCATCTAAATGGAAAGTGGATACAAGACAAGTGGCCTGCCAGACTACAGCATCTACATATCAACATGAAGGAGATGTTAGCAGTCCAGTTTGCATTGATAGCGTTCAAGGAGTTACTTCTTCCAGGGCAGGTGTTGATTCTAACAGACAACACAACTGTCATGTGGTACATCAACAAGCAAGGGGAACACATTCTTATCCTCTATGCAGGCAAGCAATGATTTTATGGGAGACTGCGTTAAGCCTGCAACTGACTCTTCAGGCAAGGTTTCTGCCAGGAGCACAGAACTCCCTAGCAGATGTATTAAGCAGACAAATCATGGATCCCCACGAGTGGAAACTGGATCTTCATGTATTTCAGAAATTGACAGTGTCATGGGGAACTCCAGACATAGATCTGTTCGCTTCTCCACTAAACCACCAGCTGCCAAAGTATTGCACAAAGGGGTTTCATCACACAGCTTGGAAAGTGGATGCTCTGTCTTTCAGTTGGAAAAACCTTCATGTCTATGCTTTTCCACCTCTGCCTCTTCTTCCAAAGGTATTATTAAAGGTCAGACAAGACAGGCCAAGGATGATTTTGATAGCTCCAGATTGGCCTCGGCAACACTGGTACCCACTTCTAAGGAGTCTTGTAAAGAAGCCTCCATGGCCTTTACCTCTGATTCCTCATCTGTTATCTCAGAAGGACGGTCATCTGCTCAATGTCAAGCTTCAATCTCTTCATCTCACAGCTTGGCATATTCTGTGTTGAAGCACAGCAGGTCTCAGCTTCCTCAACAAGTTTTAAATGTGATTATGGAAGCTAGAAGGCCTAGTACTAGGAGAGTGTACGCAGAAAAATGGAAGAGATTTTTATTTTGGAGTACAGCAAAGAATTTGGAGATTTCAGAGCCTAATTTGAGTGTGGCTCTTCAATATCTTACTGAATTATTGGACAAAGGTTTGTCCTTCTCTTCCATAAAGATTCATGCTGCAGCAATTTCAGCTCACTATGATTGTGACCCACCTTTGTTTTCGCATCCTTTGTTCAAGCAGTTTCTTAGAGGGGCAAAGAATATAAGACCCCCACGTAGAGCTCCTACTCC